>NC_139708.1:14802180-15009680 GCF_964188405.1 Protomyctophum parallelum | reverse complement strand
AGTTTGACTCATTGCCAACAAATTGCAATGTTTTAAAACTACTTAAGCCCTATTAAAAATGGTCAGAAATAGTCATCTACTAGCTCACAAGGTGTCACATTACGACACACTTTGAGCTTTAAGATATGCATCGTTTTTGATCATTTTTCATTTAAAATAGATTTTTCACCTACGAAATGCCCAATATAGGGACACCAGGGTTAATGTGGTCAAACGAGCCTTGCCCAGCTCTTTGCACAATTACACGCCATGACTTCCCTTGGAGGGACTATAGGATTTTTAGGTCTACCTCACAGCTCAAAGAAGGGATGCGAGATGATGCAATAGTCTCACACAACTCTATTAGAGGATACAATACATTATTTCATACAGTATCCTCCTGACTACATGGTGGTGTGAATTCAAGACAGAATTCGAGTCCACTTGAGAACCGCTGCAATGGCAAACATGTTGTGAAAGGCCAGAACAAGGCAGCTGGCTGACAGCTGTCGGAAGATGAAAGCCGCTATACTCAGAACAAACAAGTGTTTGGGTGACGTTGGCCTTTGATTCAGCATGCTGTTGCCTTCTGCCACTCTCTTTCTCTGCGTCTAGTTTGATCGGGAGCTCTCCCTTTTACATCCTTTTTTCTTTTTCTCTTTACAGAAATGACAGGACCGCAAATATAAAAAAGGTTACAATGATTTAAAAACGCTTTGAGCAAAAAAAGTGCGAATGAAACCATTTGAATTAAAAAGAATAAAATGTTACACTCCATCTTTTTGCTCAGCTCTCTTGGACCCCCTTCTCTAAGCAGTGCCAGCGTGCACACACACAATACTCTCTCCTATCCATGCACCCCATTCCTCTCTTCTCTCCCCACTCTGGTGGACAAGCGGGCCCAGTGAGCAAGGGGGGGTTTGGTCTCCATGGTAACAGCAGAGGAGATGGCGGAGTAGGGTTGGTTAGAGGACAGTGCAGGGACACCCACTGCTCTTCTGCTTCCTTGTCTGGTTGGCAGGGATCGGGGGGCTCTCCGTCTCCTGAAATTTTCTGTTCCCGATACAGTGGTATAACGAGGCATGAAGAGAAAGTACCAGAAGGTAGGGGGTGGGAGGTAGAGTAAGAGAGAAGAGAATTGAGGGAATTAGTTTAGTGTGTGTCACAACTTGTAATTGGAGCTGGGACAATTACTGTAGCTATTTAGAAGAATCGATAAAACTATAAATTAATGTATTATTTAAATTCAGTTTGAATTCAAATATAACCTGCACCAAAATGTCTTTTTCAAACAGAGCAATGGCGCTGGACAGTGGACAAAATAAGGCAGTGAAAATTTACCATTGCATTGACAAAGCTTGCGTCAAAACATAAGTAAACCAGTAAGACGCCCTGAGGGCGAGAAGCACCCTCAACCTAAAGGGCTGAAACAGAGTTTCTTAGTACGCCATAGTTGAGAAGCAACTAATATTAACTATTAATCTGGTGTCAGTGAGGTCAGATAGATGTATTGCTGGCCGGCTCCATATATGCAGATCTAGTATGTCAAACCATGAGTTTGATGAGGTCAGTGTCGTGATCTTCATATATGGAGATCCAGGTGATGAATGATAGTCAGCTCCAGAGCCATAGAGTTATACAGAGTTATGCCATTTAGGGGGTAGAAAACAGCGCTCGAGCGCTGTTCATGCATCCCTGGAGAGTGACAAGCTGGACTTTGAAATACATTGTTTTCAATGAAGGCGGTGCAAATATAAGCAATTTTAGGCATGTGTGCATGACATGTTTTAAAGTATTGTACAGTGACAAGTTGACAACTAAAGTCTCTGCAATGTTTACGTTGTAATATTACTAAAAAACGATCTAAAATAAAGGGATTTAAGGTCATTAAAGCTGGGCTGTTGCCTGAGTTTAGTGCATTCTGCCAACATCCAGTCCAGGACTTTGGGACTCTTCGCAATGCTCTTCGCCAATAGAAGTCCATGTAGAAGAGCCGCCATTGGACTGGCCCAATGAAGTGAACAGAGTTGTCGTAACTGTCTTACTCTATCTATGGCTCTGAGTTATCTTTCCATTTCATCGACAAAATTGATCGAGTACTATTGAGACTATGGAGTATACTATAGAGTCTATAGTATACTCCAGAACATTGCCACTACTAGACATAGTTAGCCTTTGTGGCACTCCAGAGGGTTAATTCCTTTTGGAATTAAGACCTTGGAATTCATGGGGCATGTGGTGCAACTCTGTGTGGGGATCCCTGGAACTTCCAGACCCGCAGGAACGCGCCCAGGATGCCGGCCCGGTTCTGGCAAGCCACCCCGCGTCCGAAACGGTCGAGATTACCGTGTTACCGTGAGGGGTCCGGAACATCCAGACCCCAGGAACGCACCCAGGGGACACTTGATTTTGAAAACCATGCCATTTTCTTGCTCGGACACAGCCAGCCAGCCAGGGACAGACCCAGCCAGGCAGCCAGAGACACACAAAGCTCCTAAATGAAGTGGTTGCACCATTTTAAAAGGAATTAAAAAAAGAAAACGTATGTACTTCTGAGGCCCACAACCACTTGCAGTTTGCACATGAAATTTGGCGCTGAACGGCCCAGCAGTTGGCGAGATTTGATCCGGACACACACGCACACTCTTTCATATGGCAAGACGCCTGCAGAGCCAAGCGGCGCCGTAAAAGAACAATGATATATTCAACTGGGTCATAACTGACAGAATGATTTCTCGGCAGTACCTTATAGCGCGAACCACCTCCAGGAAGGCTTCGTCCACATTGTAGCGGTTCTTAGCAGAGGCTTCCATGTAGTGGATTCTATTCTCTCTAGCAAATCCCTGGGCCTCCTCTCTAGAGATCTGGAACATCAGAGGGAATACACATATTACAGGTCTTGCATCCATTATGTATTACCCTGTGCGTCTTTGCTAGTGAACACGCACTTTTGGTTTATTCTCCAACTCATCATGATTTGACATGAATAATGCAAGAGACAGTGTTATGGATGTACTCTGACGTGTTCATTTACCAATTTGTAACCGAGTGGATACAAATAGAACCAAATGGACCCGTTCCACTTGTACACACTCAGAGTGAACACAGTAAACACACACAGAGGATTGTACAGTGTACAATTTTCTCTTTATGGAAATAATGTCCAGAAATTGGTTTAATGTCTCCGGTGTAGCCCTGGGGCTACATGCGTCATGCTCACTTTATCCTCTAACTGCTACATCAATTTCACATATCAATACATTTAATCTGGAGAAAGAAAGGTTAGTGTAAATATATGCAAGTGCTATAAGTAGATAGCATAGCCTAAGGTTGTTGATAATCATGACTCGCAGATATTACCCCTGCCAGCTGGTAAAGGCAACTGACTTAATTACCCATTTTCCTTTTTGCTTTGTCAGACATCTTTTCATGTGCTTGAGCATGAATACAATCTGCAAATATGACATGAATGGTGACAGCACTATAGAGCGTCGCAGTCCCTCCCCCTTTCAGAACAATGAGTGGCCCAGGAAATGGTTCTCCAATCATTTTCACCATAGGCGATTCCTAAATTATTTATTTAAAGACGGTTACGCGGCGGACAAAGCCAACTCGGATCGTGACAAATCATGACAATGAACACAATGTTTTGGGCCGATCAATTAATTTATAAGAAGAACAACACAACAAGTGTAACCTGCCAGTTTTTTCTACTTTCTAATTATTTGTTTGGCCCAAAACATTGTGTTCATTGTCATGATTTGTCACGATCCGAGTTGGCTTTGTCCGCGGCGTAACCGTCTTTAAATAAATAATTTAGGAATCGCCTATGGTGAAAATGAATGGAGAACCATTTCCTGGGCCACTCTTTGTTCTGAAAGGGGGGGGGACTGCGACGCTCCATTACAAATAGTCTTTCAACATTCCAGATGATCTGCAACTAAGTCATTTTAACTTTATTTTATGCCAAATACAGATAAGTATGGGTGTGTGGAGCAGTTTTACGTAGTCACAGGTTTTAGACATGCCCAAAACACAAAAGTGATATGTTCATGTGAGTCTGTTACCAGTTATGCCAAAGTTGAGTACGGCAAGGAAAACAGTATGAAGCTGCCAGAAGAAAAAGAAAAAAAGTGAAAAATATATGTATTTTCCGATTAAATTGAAATGATGAACCAGACCAAGTGGTCCATCCACATAATCCACATATCGTCTTGCGTTTGGATCTGGCTGTGAGACCCGTCCTCTCATTTCTAAAACCTGATTTATACATGGTTGCACGCCAGTGTCACACACCAGAAGTAGCCAATCTACAAGCTCACGATGCATTGCGCTGTGATCTTGTAGATCTGCCATTTTCTAATGTGTAAATCAAGACTAAGCCGCCCTATTTTTGTGTAAAAATAAAATGCCTTCAGAATTATTCTTTTAAAAAAAAATCAGGGCAACATTACCACTCGCTGTTGCTCCAAGTCTGCTTTGTTTCCAACCAGTACCATGGGGAAATCATCTCGATCCTTCACCCTCAGAATCTGCGTGTGGAACTTGTGGATCTCATTGTAACTGTTCAGAGGAAAGAGGTAGATACATATATATTGTATCCAACCAACCCATTACTGAATACAGCGGTTCTACACCGAGTTATGATGATTCCTATTGTGTGATCAAGTCCAAATCAAGTGATGTCTTTACATTGGGAGGTCATGAGTGGTTCTATCTCTACTGATTTGCGTTGTATCCCCCAAATAATTTGCAGTGCACTACATAGTGGTTCTCAATGTAGGGGGTCTGGGGACTAAGCTACATGATAAATACCGGTAGTTAAACTTCACCATTATTCCATTTACAAGAAAGTATAATTTCAGAACGAAGAACATGCATGAAATACATGAATTACAGAACATTTTGACCAGAGTTCCACTGTTCCACATAACAGTACAGTATACTGTTAGGGAATTCTGGACCATCTAAGAATTTAATAAAAAAAGTCTGTGGCTTAATTATATACATATCAGGGTCCTTGAAATTAAAAAGGAGTTAATTTACTGTAACTCTCTCAGAGTTAAAATAACGTTCACAATTCTAGTGTGGTGTTAAAGGAAAGACTTAACACCTAAAAAGTACCATTTTGAAAATAGCAATGAGAGGCCAGCTCATCGCAGCTTCACCACATCATACACCATCACTTCACTTCCTCCTTCTACAGTAACCCAGCCCTACACTGCCATCACTCAACCTCAAGCCCATTAACATGCAATGTCAAATTCGGAAGTAAGATTTCTTTTTAGATAAATGTAAACGTCATTAACAAAAAAGAAACCGAAGACATTGGGAACATTCATTCATGCACACATTTTCCATTACCTTCCACTGTCGTTTAGGGCAAACACTAGTAAGAAGCCTTCTCCAGATCGCATGTACTGCTCCCTCATAGCCCCAAACTCCTCCTGACCTGCTGTATCCAAAACTAACACACACACAAACACAGTTAAGTAAACATCCTCCGCTGCCCTCATCTTCCTCTCTACCAATAAGCAGCCAGATGATGGTAGAAAATGTAAATGAAAAATACATCTAATGGCTCAAATGGAAAATAATTCTGTTCTGAGTTCATTAGTCTGAGCTGAGCTGTTGAAAAAAGAATTGATCATTACAACAAGCCATAGGAGAATTGCACACATAGTACACAAACTAAATTAAATGGTGGCACACAATTAAAACAGTAAAGGCTTAAAACATGATTAAAAGGGGAAATAAAATGGGAATTAAATAGGCATTAGGGAATACAAATGTTTTAAGTTGTTGACCAAAAGAAGGCATCAAAAGGGAGTAAAAACTTGTGAGGTTTTTGGGGTGTCAGATCAGGCCATACTCATCTCATTAATAGCTGTGCTAATTAAGAACCAAAGTGCAAAAACTAAAAACTAAAACTCTGACATGACCTGCTAATGAGTTTGTATTGATTTTGTACTTTTTGCTTTCATCATAGTTATAGTATCGATTTTGGCTGCTTTAAAGCAATTCGGTCTACAGATTTAAATCAGGTTGTTTCTACATTTAGTTGACATGTTCGGCTAAGCTTGAGACCTCACCTCAAGCAGAGAATCAAGCTTTGAGCATTTGGGTCCACACATTAGGGCATTATTCATGCACACTGACATGGCATGAGAAATTATACAAGATAATAGCAACTAACTTGGTGACCCAGACCAGGCGCTTGTCAGGTTAAGGCCCCCTCAAACGACTACACTACACCTTAGCCTTAGAGCATCAACATTGGCCAAGTGCAAGTCATAACATGGGTATGAATCACACACACACACACACACACACACACACACACACACACACACACACACACACACACACACACACACACACACACACACACACACGCGCTCTCTCTCTGCCGGTACTTTGGGCTGGCAAACTGGCATGCTTCTTCTCTTACCTCACATACAGGGAGCGGCCACATGGTGTAACAACGTTATGTACTAGCCTACTCAATAACATCTGGTCAAATAAATAATAGCCAGAAACACTTTTGATTGATTGATTTTGAAAGCCAGTGCTACCGCCTATATTGTCACACATCATGTGTATGCATTTGGAGGGATGGGACAATGCGATCAGGCCAAACCAATGACTCAGTACAGTAGGCTACACTCTGAGTAATGCATGTTGTAATGGTCCCACTCCTTATGATACTTACTGTCTAACCGGGTCTCCTTCCCGTCCACCGTACAGGTTTTGGTGTAGGAGTCCTCGATGGTCGGGTCATAGTCGGAGACAAAGTAGGACTGAAGGTTGAGAGATTAGAGGTTTAGGAGAGAAACATTCCGTTGTGCGCCCTTATTTGCATGCAAATGTCTTGGTTTGTAAATTGCAGGCCAAGTTACTTTCAGAGAACATTTTGAGGCAGGCAGAGGCACACACTGGAGCTAAACCTAATAATTATACACAAGTAGGCTCACGTTAATATGTTAATTCCCTCACACACACTCCAAAGAGTGCGCAAAATTGTTCCATTTGTAGTAAATTCTTTGGATTTAAATTAACTAAATCTGCTTCATTCAAAAGGACTATAAATTATTTTTTTTCATGATCAGTGAACCATGCCCTATAGTTGTCACACTCACCTGAATAAACTGGATGGTCAGAGCACTTTTGCCCACTCCGCCTCCACCCACGACGACCAGTTTGAATCTCTCTTCGTCTCCAGACATAACGGCTTTAGTACTAGTATTACTACAGGTTAAAAAACGAAATCTAAATGTGGCCTTTACTGAAGACGCCGAAAAGACTGGGAAAAAAACACTTGAAATCGTCGAGATGCTGAATTAAATGAGACCAGAAAGTTATAGGGCCCAAAAAGAGAAGTATGTAGAAACCTAAAGCATGTTACTCATTTGTTTTGTTCTAAGCGTGTACTGTTGTCTAAACAGTCTGCGACGGTCAGTCCAAACATTTTCCCCGATGGCAACAATGTATGCAACAATGTAGGTTTCTTTGTAAATTGTTATACTTCCTCGTTGTTAGTTTGTATCACTTCCATTCACATCTGGATCGCGTCCCGCTGGTACCGTGGTGGCAGTCTTTTCTTTTCGCGGAGGATTAATAATAATAACAATCTTTGTTTAACAATCAAGTTTCTTGCCCCGGAGAAAAACGCCTTCCGCACCCGCCTTAAGTAAATTCGTCCCTGGTGGTGCCAACTTTATGACTCTGGATACAAACTCCCTTCGATCGACCCCCAACCCCCGGCAGCTACAAATCTTTCCTTTTCTTTTGGACAGATCGCCGTATCACTGTGCACGGAAAACAAATTATCTTCGGTTTAACTCGCTTTTTCGGAACGATCGCCTCATATTCTTTTTCGTCGTCTACTTCTTCTTATGGGTGGCTTTTCTTTTTTTGTTCGCCTCAGGCAAACTTTTTCTTCTCCTCAGTCAAAGGTTTCTCCTCTCGACATCTCATGCGTATGTTGGAGGGAGGAGGCGTGTCGGCCTCTACCGTTTCCTCTAATAAATTCTCACGCATCCCCCTCCATGCTTCTCTAGGGCGTCACTGGCCAAAAAAAGAATAGATCTACAAGCTAACAATGCGTCGCATGGCGACGCGTTTTTAGCGTATAGATCTGTTTTCTTGGCGAGCTACACCATCGTACTACAAATTATATAGGCTTTAGCTCCTCCTCCACCTCCTTATTTGGTGATGTATAGTGGACATTACACACATACTGTATGTAGTCGGACTCTCTTTTATCTCTTTTGTATTTTGTCCCCAGACAATAAGCAATTAGCAACATTGTTTCAACACTCAACACTAAACAAACCAACATACCGGTAAGTGTTTAATATCTGCACATTTATAAAGTGACAATTTAATTACATTTTTAATACCAAACTGTCAAATATTACAGCTACATAAGAATGAGGCAAACATCGATCTGATCGGCTATCAGTGGAACCGAGTCATTGATTGATTGACGAATTTATTAACAGATTGGAGAATTACAGTAGCCTACATTTAAAGGACAACTCAAAACTAAATGACTCAAACTACATGTATGCTAACAATTCCTAGTGCTTGTGACGGTAATTTAATATAATGTCATGTCCACAACCCATTGCTCATGAGGGACAGACGATGACGCTGTGTTGGCATAAATAAATACAATAGTTGTGACTTCCGAATTCTCACTGAGATGGAACATGAATGCAGAAGTAGAATGAGGTTTGCGTCTGCGCACACACTTGATTGATTGATTGAAATATTTATTAACAGTTTGTAGAATTTACAGTACATTTTAAGCACAAACTCAATACAAAGACTGTCAACTGTGAGTGGACGACCCAATTAAGCATTACACTTGTTTACAACAGGGTCCACAAAGAACAGAACAGGAATTCATCATATGGGAAGCAAAAAAGGGAAAAGATACAATATACAGTGAGGGAAAATGGGGGGGGTGGGGGGGGTGGGGGGATTCAGATTTTACAGAGGCCAGTTTCGAATTGCAGCCATCCGTAGGTGCCCTTTGAGAGCGGTTTTGAAGGAGTCAAGGGATTCACATGTCTTAATGACTGTTGGTAGGGCGTTCCACATTTTGGTCCCTTGTTTGTGCCGAATCTGGGTTGTACATGGTTTGTTGCACTCCCTCTGGTGTTGTGGGTGTGGACTTCGTTTACATTAAGGAAGTATTTAGACAGGTACATGGGTATCTTGGTGGTGTATCGAATCTTCACACACACACACACACACACACACACACACACACACACACACACACACACACACACACACACACACACACACACACACACACACACACACACACACACACACACACACACGTCAATATGTCAAGCAAAACCCAATAATGTTTTTTATATATATTATTTTTATAATGGGATATGTAACATTAAATAATCTTAATGTCCAAGGCAATATTCTATAGTGCCCTGTTGAAAGACCTGTCTGGTCAAAGGAGTTGGCTCGTATTTTGACAAGCTAATTAAATAAAGACATTTGAACTTAAATACCGGTATAGTTTAATCTTTCCCTCCTTGTTTTCATTTGTCTTGGGCATTGTGGATACAGATCAAAGCCAGGAAATCATGTCATTTTAGATTTGACCTGCTATGGCAATGGCATATCTATAGCAACATGAGGTTTTTTTAAGGATTTAGAACAGTAGGCCGTTTAGATTTAGAACAGTGGTTCTCAAAAATAGCATGCTCACAGCATGCCATTGCCTCACTTTGAGCTTGTACATGGACTATTTTTGAGTGTATGTATTGATTATGTCAAATTTTCCAAGATTCTTTAAAAATAGCAGATCTGTGTATATAAAGTCAAAGTGGCGAACTAATTTCGCTGGGGACCCGCAGGAGTCCTTGAGGGGTTTCCCAGTCCCTCTGTTCTGACTCAGTTATCAGTTAGTGTACAGTGCCCCCTGGCGGAACTGATAACCAGAGCAAGTTGGAGTGGAAAAAGGTAAAAAGACCATACTATAGGTACTGACAGATTAAAATATGTTATCTTTAATCAACACTGATTTCATTACAAGCCATAGTGCCAAAATACCATCCTCAAAATATTGGCATTTCATAAATAAAACAAATTCAAACACATTGTCAGTCAATAAATAGGAAATGAATATACCGGTAATAGACCATCATTCCATTTTTATAGGAAGACACTGCCCTCCGTCATAAAATGCACGAGTACAGCTCTTCCTCAGATAAGGTTAATAATAAATAAATTAGATGAAGCATTCCTTCAACAGCTACAAAAAAATATTAGACATGCAATCTCATTCCCCTGATAGGACACGGCCGCGCGCACACACACACACACACACACACACACACACACACACACACACACTTAAATCTTGAAAAAGTGTGCCCCAGGTTGTGTTTATAGCCACATGAACCCCATAGCATCCCTATTCTTGGAATGTCATAATAGGCGAACAATACGCAAAAATTTAAGTGGTTAAATCTCGCACACACAACCCCCCAACCCAAACATTTCAGTTCTTAACAGTGGTCCCATCACCAATCAGCATCTGTAAGGCAGGGCGGCCTGTCCCATTTTGATGCGGGGGGCGAACAGCACACCAAGCATCATCCTTTCCCCCCAGCCCAGCAGCTTGTTGAAGGTCAGATTGAGCGGAGAGAGGAGGCCCGGTTCCTCCAATGAAGTATCCTCTGACTCTGCCATAACAGACAGGGCCGGCTTGGTGTCCGTCGAGGGCTGTTGGTCTACTATGGCACTGTGCTGTCTGTCCGCTTTCCCCCTGCTCATGTCCCTGACTATCTTTCGGGCTGCGCTGGGCTCACCCTTCTTTCCCGTGTTATGAGGGCAACTGTTTTTCTTCCCCTGGGCCCTTCCCTCTCGCTCTCCCTTCCCTCTGCTTTGGGCATACTTGGTGCGTGAGTCGCTCCGATCCCTTCTCTTTGGCGCCTGTGCAGGGGAGCCGACTGCTGCTGGATGCTCAGCACTCAGCCTTGTTGCCTCGTGCACAGCTCCCATCTCCCTCTTGTGGACAGTTTGGGAAATAGCAGTGCATGCTGTCCGCCTGGTGTTGTTGCTCTGCAGGGGTTTCGGGTGGTAGTCAGGAGGAGTGGGGGCGTTTCCCGGTGGAGACAGGGAGAGGGTGAGGCTCTTGCGTTTGTCTGACAGAGAGGCAAAGCCTGTTGGGATTTGCAGCTGATTGGGCTTTGGTTCTGGTTTAGCGGGCTCACAGGGACTCAGAGCTGGAGGGGACTCACATGGCACCTGGACTTCTCTTTGGTGCTGGTTCAGGTTCAGTGTTAGGTTGAGAGTCCTGAGTTTTCCAGAGAGTGACAGGGTCAACGGTGATGTGTTCCTCCGATCTTGCTGCATTTTTCCTGTAAAACTCTGAGCGTTCTCAGCTGAACGAAAATATTTCTGCTCTGTGTTCTCTGCGTTGCGCGAATTCTCAGTGTGAACTCTGGCGGCCTCGATGAAATCACTGGTAACGTGGGTGCCCTGATAACTCATGTTGTTGCTCATGCTCTGATTTGCTGACTGCGGAATTGTGCATCTGTAGCTGTCATTGTCGTTGGTGTCCACAGATGTGATTGGCTGGGCATCTGCGTTGCTGTCTGAGCTCTTCCGATTCAAGGTGCCCTGGAACTGCTGCAGCTGCCCAAGGAAGTTGAAGTTTGGGGAAATCGAGGGCCGGCGATCTTTCACAAACCTTCAAGAGGGAGATACAACATGAGGTCACGACTAATGTGAGGATAGCGTCTAGTTTAGGAATGAAATACGGTATGAATGGATACTGCTATTCTAACAATGTCACAAACATAAGAACTAAAACCCACCTGTAGGCATGATCGAGGTCCATCCCCAAGCTATACATGATGTAAGCCACAGCCAGAGCAGGGGAACGAGAGATGCCCGCCGCACAATGAACCAAAACTGAACACCCTGAAGACATGGCGCCATCTGAGAGACGCATAGATGGAGAGCAATGAGAGAGCAAGAGAGAGACAGAATTTAGGTCAGTCTTGCAGTTCAAAACCAAACAGCAAAACTGCATAATGCTAAATTGTGTAACACTCTCATGAACCACTCGCCCTATTTTATAACGATGGTGTTGTGAAAAGAGCATCTGCTACTTTTGTTTTGCCTATAACATGCCCAAAATAGGGATGCCAAGTTGAAGGCGCACTACTAATAACACATCTATCAACAAAGGGCGTGCATTAGGAAAACGTCTTCATTTGCAATAGTGTTCAGACTGTTCACTGCTAGATCAGCAGCTATTCTGGCGGGCAGCGAATAATGCAAGTCTGGCGTCATCCTCACCAATGAAACCCAGCGCCTTGGGGATCCAGGGCAGCAGGTCGTCTCGATGGGAGTCGTCAATGGGGATGCGTAGGTACTGGGAGCAGGGCAGGAACGTGGGCTGCGGGCTGCAGCGGCTCACACTCAGCACATACGAGATCCCTCTTGCACTGAGAGCATCCTGTATTATCCAGTGAGACAAGAGGGGGGGGGGGGGGGGGGGGTGAGCGAGAGAAGACGTCATTGTTTTGAGTTTGCAGAGGAATGCATATTCAGCTTTGCAGTAAGGGTTCTGCAGGAATGCCTTTGCAAAAAACAGAGCAGGGTACCAGGTCTGTCCAGTCCTAGCCGTGTTTTAGCACTATTTGTAAAGGGAAAATCCCAAAGGCTGACCAGAAGAACACCATTATTACCTGAGTAACATCAGTCTCAGCACCCAGGTAAAGATGGGGCAGGATAAGAGACAGCGGTGGCCGCTCATTGTCTCTCTCTCTGTAGAAGACCATCTCTATGTCTGAGACAGAAAACATGTTGCATAATTATACATTTATTCCAGATAAGTTATTTTAATTTAATTGACTGTCAAACACAAAATCAAATATAACTTTTACATTTCAAATAAAATAAAATAATATTGCATATTAATTTTGCAAATGCATGGAATAACATTGTTGAAACAACATGGTATACTAGTATGCAATAGTTACTACTGCAAGTCACTGCAAGTGATTGTTGAAGACGACGTGGTTGTTGCAGAAGCTGAGAAGCCCTTATCATGCAGTTCAGTTGCACTTGCATTCTATATCAATATGCATACCGAGTAGCTTAAGATAAGTCATCTAATATATTTTTGATTTACTTACAGTGAGAATTACTTTCCTTTTTTTTTCTTCAAAACTGCAGATATGCACTGCTCAAACAAGACTTCCTCGGCCAACGTAATATCGGTTAGTTAGATCACTGCAGCGGCTCGGTGAAAATGTCACTATAATCCAGTCCAAGAATTCAGATCATGGAGAAAGTCGTTTTTGCAGAAGATTAAACAAATAAATAAATCGAACTAACGAACCACGAACGTCTATCGTCTCCTCTTGCCCGTCCTCTCTGCGAATAACGTTGTGTATGTGTTGTTGTCTGTCTTATACCTGCTCCAGGGGGGATAGCGATGAGGTAATGCTGTTTCTGGAAGCTAAGAATAGTCGCATTTTGGATGTGATGTCATTTTCAGCCAATCAGCGAGCTGAGTGTCAGGGTTACACCAGCATTGGTGACTCTTACGAAATCCGTGAAGCTGGATGGCGCCAGTTTAGCATTTACAGGAGATTACAACAGTCATGATTTGGAAATAAAATCAGCGCCCTCTGGCGTCGTATAATTCAGCGGGTCACCTGTTTTGGTGTAACACGTATCCTCCGACACGGTGTGTACACGCTCAATTTGCAACCACGTCATCAGTTCGCCGGAGAGGACCTCGGCGTTTTATTGTGATGAATCGTACCTTTTGATTCACCAGTTCCCACACCCTCCCGACAGACACTATTGTTACAGACGGGAGGGGTATTTGCAAACACGCAGCTGCCTTGTCCACTCACCAGAAAAGCATTTATTTTAGGCGTAGCCGACTTGCGCAAAGACATGTATTATCCCATGAGCTAAGTGTTTGTGCGTGTCATGTATAAACAATAATCCCCCTGACTGTTCATTCCGTATTGCAATTGCAAACGTTATGCGTCATTAAATAGGCTATGCCTCTGCTGTGCGTGTGAGATCTGCACTGCAGCGCAAGGAGCTGCATCATTGCAGAACAACCCCCCCACCCGG
Source organism: Protomyctophum parallelum (assembly GCF_964188405.1). Taxonomy (NCBI): domain Eukaryota; kingdom Metazoa; phylum Chordata; class Actinopteri; order Myctophiformes; family Myctophidae; genus Protomyctophum; species Protomyctophum parallelum. The sequence continues at coordinate 14,995,553 of NC_139708.1, read as the reverse complement.
CCACCCCTCATGACACTGACGCACATTTTATTGCATGAATGACACAAGAGCCCATCTAAAATGACGCCGACTATAAGCATTTACTTGCTTAGTTGGTTGCATCCGATTTCTTGTAGTTGCAGACTTCTTTCAGCGCCCAGTGCAGAAGATGGCATAGTTTGCCTTGATATGGATTGGATGGTGGAGAATGCCAGGCAGGACGAACCAATAGAGGACAGTACTGTAGGTCTTCAGAGGTTGACCTACAGAGGCTGAGTATTCCCAATGCACATTCGTTGGTTAGGATAATGATTAACCAAGAAGCCGTTATTATACATGACCATGGGCTACAACATTATGTACCTGCAGATACTAATCCTAGTTTTAGGATATCTTTACATCATTGCCACAGCATACATTCTGGATTCATGTGTGCACCTATACACGTTCAATATAGGTTTACATTACAATACGTCAAAGCTGCACAATCAGAACAAATAATTCATTGAAGATACAAACATCACACACAGTTGCTGTAACCTAGTTAGATAATTTAATTTGTTTATGTCAGATCCATCATAGCTTCCTCTGTATCCTGTCCCCAGCTGATGAATGACATCATGTTCCTTCATGAATCAGTTGTTTGGCCCAGTGTCTTCACTGTCTTCAATAAAAGCATACTGCTGTGTGCAATGAATGCTTCTCATGTTTCTCATTCATTCTCTCGCGCTCACTCAAGAATGAGACGGTGAGCACTGTGTAGAGTATATGGCATAGTTTTACTTTCACATTATTCAGTACAGAGTAAATCTTAAATCTAAACACAGGTATTTGACAGTTTTTTTTACACCGATACACGGGGCTGCTTTAGCTAGCGGATACTGCATAGACGCACACACACACACACACACACACACGCACGCCCGCCCGCACACACAATGACAATGACTATTTGTTTCCACTACAATGATCAGTGTCCTGTGCACATAACACGGGACGTGATACCTGTTGAACTAATATGACCATGTATCATAAATGTCATTAGCTTTTCCTTTTTTCTCTCTGTGGTTACATCGAACCTTGCACACACACACACACACACACACACACACATGCATACAATGCCCACCCTTAACGACAATCCCCTGTAGTTGCAACTGACAGTTGGCTGTCATATTGGGCAGCCTGCTCTCTCCCCTCACATGAGTGTGTGTGCATGTGTGTATATGCATGTGAGGAAGGATAAAGCTGAGATCAGTCTTAAACCTGAAATGTGAATGCACACACAAATAAGTGCCATAGGGTACACACACCTATGGAAAGGTGTCAGCATTTGAAAGGATTGACTCTTTTTCCATGAATCACAATCTTCTCCCAATATATATATATTTTGGTGCGTAGTCAACGCACAGGTCTGAGAAATGTTATTTTATGGTAGTGATTGTTCCGTCAGATTCTCCCCTCGAAATATTAAGGATGAGCCAAAAGAAATGTGAAAGAAAGCAAGACCGCCATTGCCTCGGCTGCTGCACTCTTCATGTGCAAGTCAGTGGAGCTGGGCTCTCGTCCCTCTCAGCTGGGGCACCGCCAAGGAGTGCAATCTATGCTTTCTTAGGATAGACCCACCACGGGCAGTCAGGAGATCGAGGTGAGGTCTATCAGACCCCAGAAAAACTGACTTCCAAATCTGTGGTCAAATGTCATTTCGGTAGGACTCGTTTGATCTGATCGTTAGGGTCACGCTTGGGACGGCTCCAAGACATCTTTGTGAGCTCAGAGGAACGTGCCGGTAAAACATCTATTTGTTTTAACACTGTAAACCTGGACAGCTACCCTGCTACTGCACTTTAACTCTCACCAACTCCCCCTCTCTCTCCACCCTCAGGCCTCCTATCCAGATTTCTTTCTATGCCACTCGTCACATACATGCTCGCCAGGGATGAACCCAGAAAGCAAGAAAACATACAAACATCAATAACACATAAAAAAAAAAACACACAAAAAAACAAGTTAATCAAAAAATAATAAAAGGCTACTCAATTAACGATTTCATAATATTTAATAAACACAAATGGAATCATTATAGTTTCTATATAAAGTACTGTGTATGGTGTAGCGGGGGGGTGATGGTAAAATGTGTGTGCCGGGATTATGGAAGTCTCCGGAAGCCTCCTAAAGTGCACTGGCCATTTCCACTGGAATTATTGAGTAAAGGGGGCGGAGACCGGGTATGTGGGGGGCTTTGAGATTTTCTACGAGTATCTCCGCAATAACGTGGATACTAGGCAGGCAGGGGGTAAAAGTGTGTAGTTTGAGACCTCTGATGTCAGATTTCATTAGTGTAATTCTGCGTGATTCTGCGTAATTCTGTGTAATTCCCGCCCACCACCATAGTCCAGCATGTAAAGCCCAAATGTGTGAAACCATGTATGTGAACATGATGTGTGTGCAGAGTAAGTTCTCCCATTTGCCTTCAAGATATGGTCTACCATTTGAAATTATGTAATAAAAATAAAAATAAACTAAAAAATATCCCCGATATACCACCTTACCCCAAGTGTGTGTGTGTGTCAGCGTGGGTGTGTATACACACACACGCAGACACAGACACGTGTGCCAGCTGTCATCACAACTACAGGAGCAACTCAGGGTTGGATAGGCAGGACGGAGCGGAACGGAACACAACGCCACGACTCTGGGAGCACATGCGCACGCACACGTTCATACACACACACACACACACACAGCCATACACGCCACATACACAGGTAAACACCGATAAAAACAAGATTCATAGCGCTCATGATAATAAACAGGAATTATAGTAGAACTGGAATCATAATTTGTGACAATAATAATGACATTAATATGGCCGCCGCGGCTAGCGACAGCTGCTTTTTCCCTTATAGGTAGGTTACACCTCTTTTTTTTTACTCATAGATTCTTTGTTGGAGGAGAGAGGGGACATGGGACAAGGGGACGGGGGCATTGGGATTTGTCCGGGCGAAGAGGATCTTGGAGGTTTTGAAACGCTGGTCTTGTAGTTTCATCGGCAGGGGGACACAGAGCACGATGGTCCGGGTGCTGGGGGAGTGGGGGGGGGGGGGGGGGGAGGGCGGGAGTCGGGGTGGTGGTGAAAGGATTTCGGACCCCCGCCTTTAGAACTGTTCTGCCAGCAGCTCACAGAGACGCTTGGAGACTGTGTCCTTACTGCAGCGCAGCGTCAGACGGTACATCTGAAGGACAGGTAGACATACAGTCAGAGGACATTGTTGAGGGGCGCTAGCCCCTCCTATATACAGGTTTAATGTCTGTTTTTAGTTAAACAAACATTAAAAACACCATTGACAATGGACAGAGTTTAATGTTTGTTTAGTCGCTAACAAACATTAAATGTCATTAACAATAAATTGATTTTAATGTTTGTTTTGTCCGTGTTTGTTGACCAATACATCACCTAATCATAGCAACATGAGTTAGACTTTAATATATTAGCGCCCCTCACTTCACACACGTGTGATTGTTTCTTTAACTAGCCTTTGTAGATGTGAAATAAATCAAGCTTGAGCAACTGCATGGCCTATTTGTTACCCACAATTAAACAGATTTCGTGTTTAATTAGGTTTGCCGTTAATTTAATTGTTCAAGCTTTTTTTATGCCATATCATGGAGGGCTGATTGCAATTTGAGAGTTTGTTTAGGCCAACCAAGGTTAGACTACATCCCATAGCCTATAAGGATGATTGCGCTGAGATTGACTACTTCATTGTTAGGCCAACCACCTACCTCTCTCTCTCAAAGTGGGGTCCAGTGTCTGTCAGCGTTTCTTTAGGGGGCTTACGTTTAAATAGACCCTTACATTTGGTTACATATGTATTGTCAGAGTTAAGGGAGGTCCTTGAAATGTTTAAGTTTGAGAACCACTGCTCTAAGCTAGTGGTTAACAAAAATAAATACAATATTACACGAGAGGGTGTGGTTTAACGTGATTATTGCCACGACAGTGATGCGGTCAGGAACGAGACGTAGTGGAGTTCTGCAAGCATCACTGAAGTGGCAATAATCACGTTAAACCACACCCTCTCGTGTAATATTGCAATTATACAACAGTTACCCTTAAAACTAAGAAAATCGCTTTTCTTTACTGACAGATGTAGTCACTACGACCACAAATGTCCCAAGAAACTAGCTAGCCTAGCCACCGAGTTTACTAGCGCTCTGGGAGAACAGAGCAGCTGAATTCTTTGTTTTGATTAGGTGGTGAATGGTGCTGGTTTAATCCACGGCTAGAAGGCTGTTTCAACCTTCCTCGAAACGACCTGTGGTATAATTTAATCATATCTCTCAAGCCTGCTAACACCAGAATCTGTCAGCGCCCCTGCCTTAAACATGTAACGTTGTTGTTAGTAGGAACAAACACAGAAGCACCCGGAAGGAAGTGGACTGAAAAGTGGAGGGGCCAAACCAGAGTTCCTGTATAACACAACAAATGTGGTCATTCAATGATCATACTGATGTTTTGATGTTACTGATATCAGCTTTTTCTTTACCGATATTAGCTTATTCAATCATGAAGTGTTGTAGTTCTGTTTGACCTTGTGTTTTGATGTTACTGATATCAGCTTTTTCTTTACCGATATTAGCTTATTCAATCATGAAGTGTTGTAGTTCTGTTTGACCTTGTAAATGCTTTACTATAGTTAATAGTGTGAGCTGATTTAAGTGTTTAGATGGGACAGCATGGATGTGCTGCCTCTATTTGGACAAGCAAAGGTTTCACACCTTCACAAGGAGCCTGGTCTGACTGTACACCTTGTCAGTGGGACTCCCTTCATTAAAGGAAACACATTCAATTATAGCAAAATTACCCACTTTGTTAGATGTAAAAATAGTGGTGAGATATCTGATTCTTCAATAGCTGGTCCATGGATGAGAAATTGATATAAAAAAATGTATTTCCATTGCACAGTGAAACAGGTCTCAAAGTCTCTTTTAGAACAAGGGAAACAAAGGTTTTGGCAATATACATAAGATTACAAAGCTGGGCACAGCATTTTAATTAAATTAAATATTCCAGTTGATTTTATAATTTGAATTAGGAAGAAGATCCAGACTGGATCTGCGGATCCGGATCGGCCCAAAAAATACTACGGTACTTAAAGGGTACAAAAACACATGGAAGGCAATGCTGTCAGTCTGGGATATTTTGGTTAAATATTTTTGGCAGTAAATGAGTTAACTCCTTTAGCGCCATCTAGTGTTAGCATGCACACACCTAAGAAATGCCGCCCGTCCACTCTCACTCTACGGAGCTTCCTGCCCTCCTGGGTTATTCAGGAAGGTGGGGGCCTTTGTGAGGAGCACATAACCACTCGCATTAGCTCATAGCCCTTAGCTAGCATTACAACCAGTTACATTTGCTCAGTGATGTTGTGGTACAAACTCACAAATGATTTACGATCGTCGGGTGCGTGGCGGCCCACCATGGACAGCTCTCGAACCTTTAGAGATACAGTGCTTTGAAAATCCTGTTATAATGTAGGCTCAACAGAGCTGGATATAAAAATCCCAAAGCCAGTGGGGACGGAGGCTCTCCATACTAACCGGAGCGATGCTAAAAAGGTAAACAAACAGTCAGCGCTTTCACATATATGGAGTATACGGTTGTCTACGAACATACGCGTAGATAGCACCAGTAGGTACCGTTAGCCTAGCTACGTTTATAAACGTGGATTGCAAAGAAAAATAATGGTTTAGCCGCGCAAAATACAAGGTTCACTCCTATGCCTCGATTCCTGGCTTGTTCGCCCAAGTTTATTTTTTCTCCTTTGAGGGGCGCTAGCCCCTCCTATGCCCAGCTTTCCAGGTCTGTGTGAACACAAACATTGGCTTGTGATTGGCTGATCACCCCATAGCGATGATTTGATTGGGTGAGCAAAGTACATATTGAAGATAGATAAAAGTGAGGGCAGAAAGTGATTGGCCGCATTGGACTTCAGGATAAAAAGTGAGGACAGAATAGTGAGGACGCCAATTGTGATTGGCTGGAATGTGATGATGTATGATTATGCATGTACAAATTTGTGGCAACAGGCATTCTGATTGGCCAGTATGAGATGATTCATGATGATGTACGATGATAAGAGTGCCCCCCACTTCACATGGGGGTGATCTTTTGTAAAATCAACAGCTGGTTGACTTTATGTATTTAATATGCCGTACTGGGTTTTAGAATAGGCAGAATCTGCCTTGTTTCCCTTTGTTTATGTTTATGTGCTAAAATAATGACTTTGAGACCTATTTCACAGTGTAATGCAAGTTAGAGATTGCTATTTTTTACTACTATTACTACTATTTGCATCATGACAAGGTGTCTACAAAAGCCAAACCTCTACCAAAGTATAATTTTGCTTAAATGTGTTGGTATGACATCCATTTTCTGACAACCAGTTTATTTATTTTCTGAACCATATCCTAATAATCAATTGTATGTTGTGGTGCAGCTCTAGTCCATAGCTCTAATGGCAATTAGTATTGGCCTTTGTATTGGTGAGTAGCGAAAACATTTTTATTTTCGCTACAGACGAGAGGCTGGTCTGCATTTCATGCCAGCGCAGAAAGAGAAATATAACACAGCTCTAATGCAAAAGCATTAGAGCTATGGACCAGAGCTAGTTCTGGTGTATCCCATTAGCATGAAGATACACACCAGTGAAGGGAAAAACTGAAATTGTTCTTCATAATGTGTTGGTATTGATTCGGCTGTGACAGTAGTGGCTCTTGCTTTGCTCTATCAACAGAATCAAGCCTGAAATCATTTTCCCTCGCTGACTAGAACAAAATGGCCTTCCTTAGAACACAGTAATTTTTAGCTTCTTATCAGAAAAGTAAAACGTGGCCACACTTCTTGTGCTTTGACAATCAAGGCAACATTTAGTCAGACAAAATAAACTGCCAGAAAGACTGAGCTTGAATGTCCTGTGTACAATACGTCTGGCAGAGGAGCAGGGTAGGGGCCCTAAAACAGCAAGTACGGTACCCAAGACATGACTTTGTAGCTAGACAAGCAAGCAGAGACAGACAGACAGACAGACAGACCACACAGAGAGAGGTGAGACACTTACCACGACACCAGGCTTGGGTTTCAGCAGCACATAGATAGACACAGACAGCAGTGAGGTAAGCCCTGACAGCAGCATGGTAATCAAAGACAGGACAGTTGTTTTATGTCCTTACCTGAGCTTGTGCGTTGGGCTCAAGTCTGAGCAGACAGCCCACCTGCTGACCCTTGGTCTGAATGACGCCAGCGCACACATAGTTCTCTGGATTAGGATCCACGTTTTCCAGCAGGGCACATCCCAGACCCAACAACTACACAAACACACAGTTAATGGATGTTTGGCATGACATGAAGGGAGAGATAATTTAATTTCATTCCATTTATTAGTTTATTTGTATAAGACATCACGTACAAACAAAATGTATCTCAAGCAAAGAGAACTTTACGTCGCTATGAGCTAATTTGCATCTGTAGTCCCTGGGCAGGTGAACAGAAGCAAAAACCTGTCACTCAATCACCAATACAAATAGACTAATAACCCATCATCCTCACCAAATAACCTAAAATCCATCAAAACAACACATAGGCTACACATATCCAAAGTTAGACAGGAGGTAATCAAAGTGTTGGAGCAAAACAACACGTAGCAGCATTATGGATTATCTTTTGCACTAAATGTTGAAATACAAAACTAAGTTGTCAAAACGTATGAGTAGAATCAATATTTAGAAAGTGGTCAACATGACTGTGTACCTTAGCCTTAAGTACTTCTGTGTCCATGCCATTGACGGCCTTAAAGATCTTTTGTGCTTCTTGCTGGGGCCTGACAAGAGAAGGGAGCAGACTTTATTAAGGGAATTAAACACCATCAACACAGTGTGAATGCGTGTCAGAAAATACGAAAGGAATGATTAAATGTTTTTGTTTGTAAAAATGTACTTCACATATTAGCACATTTTCAACTAGGTTCTGGCAAAACACACGTACTGGCTGAGCTGTTTCCAGCGCTGAAAGAAGTCATTTGAGGCCATCTCAGTGGGCTGGAAGAACTTGTTGATGGTTACTGGCAGCTTGAGGGTGATATTCTGCAGAGCACCTCCATATCTGCACCAAGCAAACATAAACACACACACCACGGCCCAGACAAAACATGAACTTGGGACAATACTGTAGGGCGGATGGTCTGTGTATCTATCTGCACATGGTTTGTGTACATATAACATACATACATAGTAGATAAAAGACAGGTATACTGTAGGTTTAGGCTTTAGGGTCATGGTTTGTGTACAATGCAAGCAGTGACAAGACAATGCTTCGTATTGACATTAGGGAGGTAACAGTTAAATATAGAACCGTACGCCATCCATGGTTCAATACACACTTAATTGTTTTACACAACATTTTCCATGGTTTTACGTGCACTTCTGCCGAATTGATTAACTGTTTTTAATAATTTTGTTGAGTCATGCACACTCCTGGAAGTATATTCCATGACAAAGAGATGAGCATTAATGCTTATTAAGCAAATCACTATTCTGCAGTGATGTAAATAGGTTTTCAATGTAATGGGTCCCGGGATGCACAGGTGGTCATTCAAATGAGTCCCAAAAAAATCTTATGAGTCCCAAAAAGAATCAGTGGTGCAACTCCGTGTGGGGGTTTGCGGGGTGGGGGGGAGCCACTTACAAGGCCAAGTGCCAGGGCATGAAGGCCATCGATTAAAGGTTAAGGATGATTAATTTTTTTTAAATTTAAAGGCGAACATTGGTTCAGAATAGTGCTTCTTAAATAAATAATCACAGCTTTAAATAACAAAATATAAGTAGCTACTGTTGTAAAATATTGTAAACATGTCTGTAACATGGGGTCCCAGTGCAGAGATGAAAATCATAATGAAATGGCCTATAGGACCCTGTCACCCATAGGCTAATTCATATACATTTAATTTGGGGGTCCTTGAAATTAAAATGGCTGAGGATCACTGGATTAAACTGTGAGTTAATTCACAGACAATACAATGACAGACAGCCTACATTCATTTGTATAGCCCTATGTTTCTGTTCTGCCTTGTTTGTTTTTGTTCTGATATTGTCACAACTGTGATATGTTCCTTGTTTTAAAATTTCTTCTATTGTTTATACTGTGCAAATTGTTCAGCACCTTCTAACTTTGTTTTGAAAGGTGCTTTATAAATAACATTTATTTTTACTCACTTACATAACTTTTGAATGAGGGCTTGGTTTAGAAAAGCCTATATTTTGTGCTAAAGTAATATATTGAATAACATATAAATGTAGATGTTAAGGCTAGACTGGCATAGCCTATGGCATGGTGGGGCTGCAGGACTGAGGACTCTGGAGATCAGTCAAGTGACAAGTGTAAAAAGCATTTTGTACAATTGTGTGTCAACATTGACCATGTTATGTCCGCATTGATACAGAAATGAATGATTATTAAGCGAGCGACGCGTGGTGTAGAGTGAGCGCGCTCTGGTGCTTGGCTACTAGCATTTGGCTAGCAATATTGGCCACGGCTAATACGGACAATTTACTCTGTCAACTAACGTAGCAGACGATAGCGTGGTAAATGGTGGAGGAGTCCTGCAGTCTATGCTGTTGCGTGGTGTTGTTTCGTGAGTTTATATCCATGAAGACAAGTCACGTTGGTCTTAACACACGGGCTCTGTGTGATAATAATCCTGAATCACCGCGCCGGCCGAGTGTCAGTGAGTGAGAGCTGTCAGTGCGTGCATGCGTGCATGGAGCGGAGGAGGAGGGAGGAGGCAAAATAATCAAACCATGGCAAATGGCAACACAACTACTATACAGACAATACAAGTCTGAGCGAGACGTTTGGGGAAGGTTACCGTAATGACTGGAAAATTGTGCAGAGGAAAAACGGTAAAATGAACTGCTGTGGGCCGCGCTGGTCAGAGTACAGTAGTGCATCCCGTGGACGCCGAGGTTGATGGTGTAATGCGTCCCAAAACTATAAAGTGCGTTTTGGGACGCAAAACGCACCCTAGTTACATCACTGATTCTGACTCTTTGTATGATGAAAGGCCAGTCATTCTGCAAAACATCAGAGGACATCCAGATGAAAACACTTGACCACGTGACCTCTATCAATTTGCCAAATGCAGTAGTTATTGTTTTTGTGAGTGTACAAATGTACCTTAAGCTTGGATATGTGGCTAACCGTCTCACCACTGTAGGAATGGGGAATAGATGCGTTGTCGCCGTGTGGCGAGTGCGTACCTGAATTTGATGTTGAGTAGCGGAGCTTCAGAGAAGTCGTTGATACATTCAATGTTGAGGACCTGCTGCACTTGCGCACCTCCCTCTACTAGAGGCTCCACTGGCTTGGTCTGCACGTTGAGCTGTGGACCTCGGCAGTCAAGGAACACTGTCTGAGACACACTCCAGCTGCACGCTGCTTCAACATTACGCAACACTGCTTCAACACTACCAAACACGGCATAGAAACCATTATATTTTATAATATAGATGACAATGTCAGCTGCCTGAAATAGCCGACTTACAAGTTTAGAACTTGTAGATCTGGTATTTTTGATGCATCACTCCGCCACTGAAATTTGTAAAGGATATCAGACTGCAGATCTCCAGGGCAGCTAACTGTTGTTGTGAAGCCGGCGAACTGCACTGATGTTTTGTTCCCGTAGAAAAGGTACATTCTCCCTAAGTGACACACACACGTATGACACGTATGGCTCATTAATGCACACAGCAGAGACTCTGGTCTCGTATTTTATTAATGGCAATACAATTGTTCTATTCTGGCTTAATTTATAATTTGTCAGACAACAATCTCATTGACAAAAATGACATATTTCCAACTTGCGTGGAAGTGTAAATCTGACTTCATTGCAGACTCACCCAGGTTCTGACGGTACTCAGACTTGATGCCGATCTGCAGCAGTTGGTTCTCAAACAGCACACCGTTGTTCTTGCACACAAACCTAATGGGTGACAGCAGGACCCAACCCAAGAACTTTACAAGAGGCCAACAGAACTATCATGCGGACATGTTAACATGTTATCCAGGAAACCATAAAATTGCAGTTTTGTTTTTGTGACCTATGGAGTGCAATGACAAAAAGAAGCCTGGTGTTAAACTGTAATGGCAACATTTGAAACAGATATCTGTTACGAGAGGACAAAGCAGAATGTGTGGTGTGCAGTTAGAGATCTTACTGTTAGCTGAAGACATTAGAGAAACCCAAAGGAGAGGTGGCACCACTGAGCCAGGGGGTAAGAGAGATGGGAGGGGGCTTACTTGTTCAGAAGCTCGTCAGCCTCGGGCAGAGGAGGGGCGGGATCTTCAGAATCCGCAGAAGGGGGAGCAGAGCTGAGAGACCAGACAACAAGTTGGATGGATGGATGGAAGAAAGGATGGATGGAGTGGGACCAGCAAAGGAGTGGAGAAGGAAATTAAAGCCCCAAAAGAAGAGGAAAAAAAGAAAAAAAAGGAAGAGTTGAATCAGTGTAATGGAGTGAGTTAAGGAGGAGGCAAAAGCAGTGAGAGCAAGAGGGGAAAGGAGGAGAATGCGAGATGGTTTTAGTAAAGCATCAGAAAAGTCACATATTATTTTTGTACAACATTTAAAGCATTGAACAAAAATCTAAATAAAATGAGTATTTTGCGGCTAATTAAAAAGTGTGGTAGATATAGTTGGAACAGACTTAAGTAAATATACGTACAACACCATGAGGCTACTACTACCCACAAGACAAGTTATGATGACAACAATAGATTAATACAAACTAGGGAAGTATATTTTGGGCTGAAAACACTATATGGATGTGTGTTTGGACTACGCCAGCCATGATTGTAGTTTTCTGGGTGACGCTGTAGACTACTACTGGACCCTTACTCCGAGTCACCAGGACCCTCGACCAATAGGGAGTCAGAGGTCTCGGTGGGCTGTTCCAGTTCTCTGCCAGTGTCCAATCACAACGAAGGACAAGAGATGGGCAGAAACACGCGCACACACACACACACACACACACACACACACAGTCGAGCCAAATGCAAAGAGGACACACATGCACGCAGACACACAGATGCAATTGCACACGCGCGCGCACACACAAACACACACACACACAGGGAAGTGAAGGGAGGGAGAGACAAAAAAAAGAAAAGAAAAACACAAGGCAAGAGAGAAAGACAGTCACATACATAGCAAGATAAAGAGAACAGACACAGATTACACAAACACACAGAAGAGACCGACAGCCAAGAGACGACGAGAGACAGACGACCAGCGTGTCTCACAAACAGAGGCCCTTAAACACTTAATTAGCAGCTATTTACACAGCTCTTTTAGGAAGGAAATGAAAACACACAAAGAGAACAATCCTTTCATCCTTTCTCCATCACAGAACTATGTTAATAAGGCTCACTTGAAAAATGAACATCAATTGCTTTGCCATTCCCTCTGGCATCTCAGCAACATTATCTGGTAGTTCGGTAGCTGCACAAACACACACTACTTTATTCTAAACCCAGCTCTCTCTCGTAGTGGCGTGAACTTTCACCTTAGGAAGCCGTCATCGTTCACACCGGCGGAGGAGGCGGCGGGCCCCGCCTCGGAGAAGACGTCCACTAATAGGCTGCCGGCACTGGGCGCCGCCGATCCAATGGGAACGGAGGAGCGAATGCCTAGCAGGTCGGCCGATGGAGAGGGAGTGGACTGGAAAACACAGGATTGCATGAGTGAGGAGGTGTGTGTACAATCACTACACAATGAATTTTGGCAGGCCGTGATGGCGTTGAAATGCCTGATTTATACTCCTAGCCGGGGAGCCACAGGCCCAAAAGCTGTGATGTCATGACATACTGATGTCATGTCATTTTATTTGTGTCATTAAGGTCCACAGAATGAGAGGACTGCTCTGCCGGAAACATTGCAAAAAAAGGTTATGGACATTTTTGTATACCGCACCATAGACAACCAATATAAGGCTACATTTCATGTCAAACTAGGGGGTTTTCATGATTCTGAAGAGGATATGGCCGTATTTAGGCCAAGGAGTGTTTTCCATGCAAAACTAATGTTTTGGGTGGCTGGCTCCCCAGCTATCCTGTGTGTGCCGAAAATAGAAGATCTACAAGCTCACAATGTGTCGCACTGCAACACGCTGTGAACTTGTAGATTGACACCTGCACACAGCGAAGCATAACATTGATTGAGTTCTACTGGATCTCTTCTCCACTAGTATTATTTGTTGAGTTCAGTATATTTAGTCATAGTTTTAGTCATAATAGCTTAGTTTGTCAGTGGAAAAAGGTCGACAAAATTAACATTGCACATCATTTCTCAACTTACAGCGTTTGAGCCGCCAGCCATGACTGATGAGTCTGGGCCCCTTTCGCCCCCTCCGTTCAGCTCTCCTCCCTCCCTCTTGCCCTCCTCCAGATCCGACACTACCACGGCACCGGGTCCCTTCTTCTTCTTTAGCTTGGCCAGGATGGAGGACTCTCTCTCTGGGAAGGGTGGCATCTCCTCCAGGACTGTGGCCTGTGGACACACAGAGACAGTATTTTTGACCCATAGCGATGGACAAAATATAATATCAGAAATACCTTTCGATATGCTAATCACCATAACCTTTATTTCAACTCGGAGCACAGTTGACCTCATTTCCTGAGGGCCTGCCCTCAACAACAATGTTGAGTTTTAAGGACTTCTGGAGCTCATTCCAAGCAGAGGGGGTACTGACTGAATGCTGTCTTGCCTAGTTCTGTCTGAGCTAGGGTTGGGATTCGGAACCGGGTCCGTTTCAGAACAGGTTGCGGATCCGGAGCCGGTAAATATTTTTATGAACGGTTCCGCAAATGGTTCTCATCAGTCTTCATTTAGCTCCACTGTGTCTGTGCATGCATACAAGCAGCTGTGGTGATGTCACGTCACCTACATGAGTTAGTGGGGTCAGGGAGGAATGAGGATACGCGGCACACCCACTTCTGGAAGAATGCATGCAGTGAATGTTCGAGACTCGAGAGCGACTCAGCAGCAGCGCCCGGAGCCAGCAGTGAGTGGAAAAGAAATGTCTAAGAGACAACAAAAATCAGTATGGTTATACTTCCAAAGAGAGGGAAATTATCACGCAAAGTGCACAAAATGTGATGCCATCATTTCATGTAAAGGTGGTAGCAGCAGCAGCAGCACAGCCTTCAGGGGAAGAGGCTGATGATGACGCCGACGACGACCAGGCTGCTGGTTCACTTTCCCCAGGCTAGTAACATTAGAAAATAGACAAACTTCTCATTTCTACCGAGCTGTCTGTCTGATATTTTATGAATCACGTTAACTATAGAGCCATAAATCAAACAAAATCTATTTGTCTGCACTTAGTTACAAATTACAAGCAAATCAACTGCTTTTAAATTGTCTCCAACTTAAAATCCTAACGAATCCCAACCCTAGTCTGAGCAAAAGGACCCGTCAGGACGTCATTCGTGCGGGTCTGGTAGGTACTAGTGGCTTCAATAATTGTTTTTCTACTGAATGAAAAAATGATTTCTATTATAGAGAAAACCAATTTTCTATCTCAGATTGGAGACTCCTTTTTGAAGATTTTTCATATTAAAACGTTACATAAATAAAATATACATCATTTTTTTACAATCCAACTATAAATGCGGCAAGTCTCTGTACGTATGTAATCCACACAACTTGAGAACCGTTCGCCCCACCGACTCCGCAACACGCGTTCCACACCCCCACAGGGAGTGCAGTGCCCGGTGACGAGTCTGTCGAACCCACGGTTGTCCAGAACCGCCACAAAAGGCCTCTGCCCGGGCCAGACTCCATATTTGGGCATGCCTGACAAAGAACTGTTCCGACATCATTCTGACATCTGCATAGACTTCATATTTGGGCATGCCTGACAAAGAACTCCATATACAGTATGGGCATAAAAGGGACACGGACATAATATCTGGGTGGGGCATGCATTTCCCACTTGCATCGTTTCAAGTAGAGCAGTGCCCAACGGGCACCGCTGTAGAGGCTCCAACTCATAATATCTGGGTAGCCCAGTGCCCAACGGGCACCACTGTAGAATCCCACGGGCACTGCTCTAGTCCATCTATAAATGCACCAAGTCAGTCTCTGTACGTGTGCACGTCTGTAATCCACGTAACTCGAGAACCGTTTGCCCCACCGACTTCAAATTCGACACACGTTCCACGCGGGGCCCCGGTGTCGAGTTGGTCTGACCCACGGTTGTCCAGAACCGCCACAAAACGCCTCTGCCCGGGCTCTGGACAGGGCCCTTGCCCAGCCAGGCTCCATATATGGAGCTGGCCTGTTCTGACATCACAGCACTCCATATTTCGGCATGCCTGACACAGTAGTCCATATATCAAAATAAAGGGACACAAAGAGACGGATACAAAAATCTCCATATATGGGCATAAAGGGGACACAGACCGATGGGTGGAACAGATACAACGGGTATTACATAACCGGGTGGGGCATGGATCTCCAACTTACATCGTTACCGACTCAGTGCTCTACAGCCGGGCACCGGTCTGGTATTTAAACTAAAGTATAAAATAGTGTAAAAAACATGAAGACAACATTTAATGACATTTCACGATATTCTAATATCCAAAAGTCCAACTCTAGTCTCATCACGATATTGATATAACATCGTATAGTGATGTTCTTGCTTTGAGCACAGGGAGTCCCCACTCTTGACCGGTAGTCTTGCGTTACTGAAAAGCCTGATTTATACAGAAAATAGCAGGTCTATAAGCCCACAACAAGTCACGGTCAGTCAGCGCAGAGTATAAAACAAGCATTAGATTGATTGTTGGTTGACTGAACTGACCAGGACGTCGGTGCTGGCAATGGAGGAGAGCTTGAGGTACTCGACGGCACGCTGCTGCAGCTCCACGTCAGAGTTGCGGATCTGGCTGTCAGAGCGCAGCACCTCCTGGATGGTGGCCTTGGTCTCAGGGAACAGGTTGATGAACTTAATGTAGGCCGAGAGCAGCAGGGCCCGCGTGGGCACCGAACACAGGTGGAACTTAGAATGGAGCAGGTTGAACTGGACCAGGGGGCTGGAGGAGTGAAGAGCAGAGATAAGCATGGAGGGTGGGGGTGATGAGGATAAAAAGTACAGTACAACAACAGTACAACGGTCTTGCAATTTTCAACTTGTGATGGGGAGGTTCCGACATACCTAGAGCGCGGGTCGCCAGCGATGAGGTTGCCAAATTCTCCGAGGATGTAGCCTCCAACCTTCACCATGTTCTCATGACAGGCAGGGGCTTGCAAGGCCTGAAACAAAGACGTTAAACAATCAGTCACAGCCCTCGCCTCAGCCCCCGTGAATCCAAGAACCTTTTTATAACGGCCCCTCTGACCAGTATCCATCACACTGTGATGTTTCTAAACAGTTCGTAAACACTCTGTCCATCCATCCATCTGTCATACCTCAAACACAGTCTTGGCGGCGTAGCCCTGCACGTCGTCACGGTTGATGACTATCTGGATGACACGATACCAAACTTCCTCGCTGACATAGTCGCCGGCGATGCGGATCAGGTTGAGGATGGTGTCGACGTACCATGAGTAATCCACGGCGTACTTCTCTGCCAGGATAGCCACCTTCAGCACCTGTACAATAGCAATAAGGATTAGGAGACAAAGGGCATGGATTAGACATGGAGACTCTTTTCTGGTGATTTGGCACAAGGAAATATTCAAATCTCATGTATTGTGCGTTACGTTCTATTGTTCTTGCTTTCTTTATTATTATTTATTCTTTATTTCAACTTTTTCCACAAGGTGGGTGAATTTTTCAGTCAAAGGTGCCACACACGTGCACAAGTGAAAGTCGATGGAAATACATTTTAATTCACAATCAGGTTTCAGAAGTGCGCAAACCACATACACACCATCTCCTCTCTGATGGAGTAGTCGGCAGTCTCCAGGTAGCTGAGCATCTCGGCGACGATCTGCTTGGCGTTGCTACGGTCACACATGGCATAGAGCAGGTCCGCTGCTCTCTGACGCACACTCACATCCCTCTCAGTCTGTAGAGAGAGAGACCCAGATGTCATAGAAACTCTCGCAGACACCAGACAATAGATACTATGATTATTCCCACAACATTTAAATATGACAAATATCAATGAAGAATACTGTGAATCAGACAAATGTGTTCATCAATAAAAAAAATAAGATCAATCACACATAACATAGTTGTCCTCCAATCTATGAAACCTAAAAGTCTGAATGTCTTAGCATCATGCTGACATTTTATCCATATATTGTACAACTCACTGAGATGATGAAAGACAGATAAAACATATCTTGGCCTGCCCTAAAGCCTTACTGAGGCTTTGTATGAATTATAATAAAAAATAAACATGGATTTAGATTTATTATACAAATCCAAAGCCTGTATTATTATAATTTATGTTGTTGGAACAAATCCTCCATTCAAATGTCAGGCCAATCAGATTCTCGAGCGACAAATATACATTTATATTAATTTTCAGCAGTGTAAAGGAAATCATTCCAAAGAAATTGTCTATCTCTCTACTGCTTCCCCTTCCAACCTGTACTCTTAACAAGTCTGATTTTTATCAAAGAAATGGAAATAGTTGAATTGTGCAACTATGAAAGTTTAGACAAAATATGATACAATCAAGACATCACAATTCCAAAAGATACTTGGTGACGTGTGTGCTCTCATGCATGTGTGTGTGCGTGCGTTTGTGTGTGTGCGTTTGTGTGTTTTCAGAGATGGGAGCAACCTTGAGGGCATTGATAACGGTCTCGATGTGCGTCTTGACAGCCTCATGGGAGAACTCGGAGCTGGCCAACGTGCACATGCTCTCCAGGGCCAAGTAGCGCAGGTTGGTCTCCCGATGCTGCAGGAACTGGCCCAGCTGGTTACAGGCCCGCACCAGCAGGTTAGGCTCACTGAGGACAAAAAACAAGGAATGACAGTGTCTTATTATACAGTGATGGAACTAGGTTTTCAATGTAATGGGTCCCAGGACCCACAGGTGGCCATTCAAATGTCAGACAGGCGGCAGACAGATCTCTGCAAGCGGATTCACGTTGAATCAGTTTGTGGGAATGTCCCGCATTATAAGCCTGCAAGCAAGCACCAATATAACATTTGCAATGTGATGACATAACATAGGCCAACTCGTCAAACAGGTGATCCTCCAAGCATCCTCATTCAGTTCAGTTACTACAGAGTAATGCTTAATTAATATGCTTCGCTGCCAATCAGCTATTTCCTTCACCCGTGATTAGCCATTTTCGTCACCCGCAGGCTTAAGAGCTACGATTCTAGAGAGACTCATTAGAATGAATAAAGCATGTTTCGCTGAGGAGGCCCCACCTGTCATAGTGGATGATGAGCGAGATGGCCTCAAACAGGATGGCGTTCTTTGCGTTGGAGTGCTGCACCTTCTTGGACTTGGGTGGCTCCTGGGCCTTGTTGAGGATGGTCTCCAGACACTCCACCAGGCGGCCCTTGACCGCGCCATCCTCCGGCGGTGGGTAGCACTGCAGCAGACGCAGCAGCTTGCAGGACAGCCACGGTGCCGGGACAAAGTAGTATGTGTAGTCCTGTAGGTCGGTGGAGGCTGACGACACGATCTGAGAAAGAGGAGATACTTGGTTATCCTCAGAGTGAACGGAGGAATTACCTGGATTCTTCTGTGAAGGGATGCCGTATTTTTCTCCACAATTCAAATTACGTCTCTTTGGAGTATGACATATCGTTGCGGATCAAAGACTTAACTCCACACACAGTAGTAAAATGTTAAGACCCCAACCACCGGTATGTGGACCAGTGCCGGTCTGCAGGACATGTACCACCGGTACGCAAGAAGCCGTTTATGAATTGTACAAATATGCACAGGCAATCTCACATCACCAGGATTTTATAAACAGTGGAGACAAGTTAAGCTTGTCACATGTTTAAGGATCCGTCGTTGATGTCACACTGACGAATCCTTGGTGCCTTTATAGACAGCTTCGAGCATAATGCTATGGCATACATACACACACAGACACACACCCTGCTTAACCGGGACACAGCCAGGGACACGCAGGTCTTGAACTCGTCTGGGTTCTTCGAGCTGAGACACGTGATGAGAGAGATAGCTGCTGTCACTACTCCCTGTTGAGAACAGACACAGAAAAACAAATAGAGACGAATAGAGAAAAGGGTCCAGATTAAGACACAAAGAGAAGCGTATTCCTCACAGGATAGAAACACAGCAGACATGGTTAACTGGTTAGTTGTTGAATCGATATGCTATTGGTTGACCACATTTTATTTAAAAAAACGATAACATGTAAAAGCCCAACATTTTTTATCATTATTTTCTGGCTCACTGACTGTCTGAAAGAAACTTCTCTCCAGTTGTGTTTATCCGTGTCTCATAACTCTCTATCATCATAAGGCTTTGTCCATGACAGTCTTCTGAGCCACACTACAGTAACAGGCAGCATCAGTTACTGAGGACCCCAGGTGGTTTAAAGAGGAACAGCATAACAGAGGAAATCATTGCATGGCCTTGGTCTCACCATGTGCTGGTCGTTCAGGAGGTGCACAACGCGGGACGTCCACTCGCCCATCAGCACCAGGTCAGGGGAGGTCTTGTACAACCGCAGCAGACACAGGGCTGCAGACTGTTTCACACTGTCCATGGTGTCACTGTGGGCCAGTACGTTCATACACATGAGCTGGCTACACAAGCCTCAAAAACGCCCTTTTTATGAGGAAAAAAGCCGCATGCGTTGACACTAAGGTTACCCACCAGCCCCTGGCAGGCAAATAAAACTTTAGGGCAGGTGAAGTTTGCTTTCAGGTTGCCCAACCGGTCAAGTGCTTGTTTGAGAGGGGATGCAACCGTCTATAAACAGGAGATATCTGTTTAAACACCTGAACATGGCCAGATCGCTGTCTTCTGGTCTGTGGAATGTAAAATAAGAGCACTGTTTACCTACAATGTGCTATTTTCACTGTTGCTGCACTTAACATAAAATAACAAATATGAACCCGTAGTCATATTCATAGATGCATGTAAAAAAATAGAATTGAGGTATTACACTTTTATTGCACAGCCCCAGAAGGTTAAAAAAAGTGTTAAATTAAACAGTCACATTTTACCTATCATTTTATAATTTACTTTTTGGGCATGACCTATACATGACTTGTACTGGCCAGACGGGCAAGTGCCTGTGAGACCTTAGTGTCAACCCCTGACTGACCTACTGATCTACAAGCTCGTAGAGATACACATAGATTAGTATAAATTAATCTATGTGTGTGTATCTGTACTAGTGGGTACTGCATTAGTTAAGCATAACCTACACTATTCTGTTTGAATGGACTTTGCTGAATGCCTGTGAGTTAAGTCTCTTGACATGCTCTGTGAAGGTCTTGTAAGGTATGTGAAATGCGAAAGCGAAGACATTCCAATGGCTTCACCTCCCCAACATCGTGTGACGTGTCCCTATGCATCCCACTCCCATGTAGCATGATGTCTGTTTTACACAACCACCTCTATCTGAATTCTCACCACCCGGCACCCGTGCCTTACCCGGCGACCAGGATGCGGGGTATCTCTCCGGCAAAGGCCTCAGCCATTTCGCGACTGCCCACGTTGGCAATGCAGTGCAGGGCCAGGCACATGAAGGTGGGATTGCGGCTGGACAGGTCATTCTTGATGGCGTTGTTGATGAGACGGATCAGCTCACTGTTGCTGTTGACCAGCACAGAGATGAACAGGTAGCCCTGCGGGGGGGAAGAGCATGATAGGGCAGAGGGAAGCAAGTGATAAGAGAAATGGAGAGGGAGGAAGCCATGGAGATGGATGAAGGAGCGAGGGTGCAGGAGTTTGTTGGTCGTATAATAGGTGGAGAGGTCATGGAAGCAAGGAGATAAGAAATATCCCCCAGAAAGCAAAGTTGGAGAAGACAGGAAATTGGGCATAAACAGGTGAAGCAAAATAAAGCCCAAGGCAAGATGGATGAGAGAGCAAGAGAATATGAAAAGAAAGGGGAGGGGTTCACCAACAGGAAGAGGAAAGGGATGAAAGAGTTAGACAAACAGATGAGGCAATGTGAGGTCATGCAGAATGGATACAGAGAGAGAATAAAAGTGTGTGTGTGGGGGGGGGGGGGGGGGGGGGGGGCATGAGGAAATGGGGAATGTGAACAAGAGGAAAGGGAGAGATGGGGCAAGAGAGAGAGAGAATTAGTGTGTGTTGACGTTTGACAGTGCTGGTCTTCAGTGTTTGTCGTGTGCTGAGTCAGACAGCTGGACAGAGCAACAAGCGGCATGCTATTTCACCTCTGATCACACTAACAGTGAAGGAACCACAGAAAAAACAAACCACCCAGCTTTAACTTACAGTTCACAGTACTCCCCCGAGAACCTTGATAAACATGAAACGTGGAGCTTTTGCAAAATGTTTGAAAAGCTAGCAGTTAAGTGAAGTAAACTTATTGTTTTTACACAAGTATATATATTGTTGTTTGCATGTCTGGCCTCGTGGGGAAGATGGTGGGTGGATGGGGAGGGGTAAATATAAAAACAAGGGGTTGTACCATCTCTGTAAAATTGCATACATTGTTCCCGCTTACCCTTTTAACTAATTTAATGAAAAAGATACTTCCAACCTCAAATGCCAGGTGTTGAGAAATAGTAGACTGCATCTCCACAGTCAGCACGGACTGCAGAGCAGGCTCTCAAAATAAAATGCTGCACCAAGTTTAGGTAAAGATACTACAGTGAAAATAGTTTAAGTCAGCGAAAAGTTGTCAAAATAAAGGACCAGCTCCTAAAAAATATGTTTTCTTTAAACATAGAATCACCTGGAAGAATCTGTTACCATTTCCTTCTCAGCGCTCCTACTGTCTGTCTCAACACAATTCTCCTTAGCTTTCCTACGGTCTCTCCTACACCATCTCCCTCTCAGCTTCCCTACGGTCTCTCCTACACCATCTCCCTCTCAGCTTTCCTCTCGTCCATGTCTCTTTCAGCATTACTACTGTCAATCTCACCAACCAACAATGTCTTCCTTTCGGCATTCCTACCGTCTGTATCCTAGTCCTACACAGTCCGTTTGTCTCCCTCTCAGTTTTCCTAGTCTCGGTTAACACAAATCCAATAGAGTAGTAATATTTGTAGTAGCTGAATGATTGTGCATGTGCATCTAACGTTTATTATTATTATTATTATTATTATGGATTACAATACTCCCAGCGCTATATCAATACCATTTGTCTGTCTGTCTGTCCGTTTAAGCACGGAATGTGCTCAGCTGATTGGCTGAGCACGGAATGTGCTTATGTTGTATGATGATAAGAGCGCCGCTCACTTCACACAAGTGTGATTTTTTTAACGTCGAACAAGGCATTCATTTTCTTTTCCTGGGCAAACAATGTTATCGTTTCTTTCTTTTTTTGAGGGGCACTAGCCCCTCCTATGTCCAGCTTTAGGTGTGTGTCCACAAACATTAAATTCCCATTGACAATGAATGGGCAATTTTACGTCAGTGTCTGAGAAAATAGACAGTGTCTATTTATAACGTCATGATGATGTACGAATCAGTACGATGATGATGATAAGAGCACCCCTTACTTCACATGGGTGTGACTTTTTACAAAAACAAGACTACTTTTGTATAAAACCTGAGAACACAGTTCGCTGGTTTCTGCCTGACAGCAACAATATGCTGTGTTGCTCGTCAGAAATAGCAAATCTGCAAGCTCACAAAGTGACACATCCATGACACGTTCTGAGATTGCAGAGCGGCTATTCTTGGCTTCGGACAAGTCGGCCCATGAATGCCAATGTCTAAAGCCCAAACCACACCAATGGGTCGAGACTCGAGACCCAACAAAATGGTTTAGCGTTTGTCCCAGCGGTGTGATATGTCCTGTTGCACTTCTGCGCATGTCGACGCAATTGGTTCAATTCAATGGTTGCTTGCAACTACATGCGTCTACTCTCAACCGTTAGGATGCAAAGAGTTGCATGGCGACCCATCATTGTGGTTTGAACTAAACCTATATTTCACCCGCTATCAATAATGCTTTGTTTGGAGTAGCCGTGTGAAAGAACTGTCTTATCTGACAGAGTATTTATCACAGCACTTAATTTACCTCAAGAGTTTACAATATTACCTAGATGGACCCGGTCCATTTTGGTTAAATTTTTAGTACCATCAAGCTTATAGAGGTGCCATTTCCGTGGAATGATCACCTATTATTATGACATACCCAGAAAAGGGAGGCTTGGGTTCAAGTGGTTAAATGAATAGTAAGTAGTAGTTGTAGTTGTGGGAATCAAATATGATTGAATTGTGTGTCCTCAGCTGGTGTGGCGGCCTGGGCGGTCTGTACTGCAACCACTTGGTTTTTGAACACTGTTCTGCTTCCTCAACATTTCCTCTCTTCCTGTCACAAATTGTCTGGCAGCTACAGAATGGAAATAGAGTAGCCACAGCAGCTAATGCCAAGTGCACACTTTTACTGTCCAACACTGCACATCTAACGAACGACTGTCTAATGATCGTCTTTTAAAGATCGTTGAGAGATCACACAGCAAGTCATTTACGAAGGACAGAGAATTATAGTAAGGTTGCAGATCACAGGATATTCAAAATATTTTCAAGAGCTCGAGTTGTATCAAGTTGCCACAGCAACAGTGTGCCAGGTAGGTGCTACGGAGACGTTTATATTCAACACAAACTGCAATCTTGTTCCACATTTTATTCCCATCATGATAAATGCCTGCCGCTACGTCTTTGTTAAAAAGACAGTCCTTCTGCAGACAGATTTACAAACTCTCTTCTTGATATATAGTCCAGGGACAAAACTCCTGTAGTGTACATTAGGCATTAGGTGCATGCATGTTCTACTTTCAAATACAGTACACTCAACTTTATCAAACTCTTGCATGTGGGATTTTGACTGCTCACCTTGCTATATAAGCTTATAAAGAATTACTGAAAAGATCAATAATCTCAGAATTTTACTCTAAAGACACTAGACAGAGCTACAGTAACTACGAAAAGGAAGGAGGTAGGCTAAAACGTGTCATAACTTCAGAATATAAAATTAGGGATAACCCTTTGTTTAGTAAGTAAAACATTGTTATTAGAAAGTGTTGGTTTTGCTCTGTAATAATTATTGTACTTTATGTCCATAGTCCTGAGATTCAGTATAAGTCCTGAGATTCAGTATAACAACCTGTTATGTTACCAAGCTCAAGTTCAATAGGTTTGCTGAGTTCCCATTTCCCCAACTAAAAAGTTGTTTCTTACATCATGGGAATGAGACCATTTTCAGGTGATCTGTACTATTAGTCTATTACTCAAAATAATAATTTGAAGGAAGGAGAAAAGAACGTTAGGCTTTGAACTAATCTGTAGTTTATTCCTCAAATCCTCATGATTTTACCGTATGTTATGCAATAATCTTCAGTGACAAGGCCTGTGGTACTACCATGTCTGACTAAGCCCTTTAAGAACTAGACACTGGTCTGCTCTATGAGTTTCACACTCATGTGGTGGCACAAGAATAATGGACAATTGAACAATGGAAAATGGCAAACACAGCATTGTTGCTGACTTCATACCAGGCACCAATAACATAATACATCAACTGAGATATTGTTGATTGAATTTCCTCGGTTTATCCAGAACTTTAAATGGCACAACTGGCAGAATTTACACAGTTGAAAATGGCAAGTGAACAACATTCAGTGTACATTTCTTGAGAGGAAGAATGGAAGACTCATATTACTGCCATTACTAAAACAGCTCAAGGCTGGAAAGGGCATAATGTGCTGAGATGCACAAAAAGGTCAACCTTTGATCTAAATTTCCTTTATATGCCCGACCTCAATTTCATACTGTAATATACAGCAATACATCATCAAACTAGTTCTAGAAGGGTGGGCGCTTCCTAGCAATCAGGTCAATGATCTCTAGTTCTGTCAACAGACAGTTGTGACCCTTGAATTAGGTTGAATTAGGTTAAAGGGGAATTACACTCATTTTCAACATTTTACCATGCCATTAATATACTGTACCTTAGAGCTGTTGTGTGGAAATAAATAATTGTTTCCTAGAACTGGAAAGGTATAATGACAGTAAAATGTTTGGTATTCCCCTTTAAAGAGAACTTGCATGAGCAGAAGTTGTATACTATTCAAAGGGCAGCCACAGAATGAGCACTGGTTTTGGACAATGAACATGAGAGGGATAAAGAAGAGTTGAAGTTTCTATCTCTTTCTTTATCTCACTCACACACACACACACACACACACACACACACACACACACACACACACACACACACACACACACACACACACACACACACACACACACACACACACACACACACACACACACACACACACGACTTACTATTTGTTTCTCTGTGTACTTATTGGAGCTGAGCAGGTTGACAGCTTCCATGTGTCCAAAGTCAATGTCATGGCCCAGCAGGAAAATGAAAAGCAGTTTACAGACATACTTCTTCTTGCTGTAGCCATCAAGCGCCTTGTCCCCTTTGAACTTGGAGCGAATGTTGGCTAGCTCCTTATTAATCCTTTTGATCTCAGCTTCCTTGCTCTTACCTAGGAAGGAGGAAGAGAAGCAAGGCACAGTCAGCATGGCAATTTTTTTTGGTGATTCGAATAAAGAAGACTTGAACTTGAATAACAAAATTAAGGCATGACCTTTAAGTATATTATTTAAATGAACATGAAAAGGCAAAGATTTATTATGAGGGGGAAAAAGACAACTTTAAAGAATGAATGACGAGAAAATATAAGGATAGTAAGCTGGGTTTAGTAGTGAGAAAGGGGAACAGAAACACAGGGCTAAAATAATGCTAAGCAAGTAGCAGGGATGGTTGTCTTGGGAAGCTGAGTGTTGTCATGACTAGTGAGCTACTGAATAGCTAACAGCAGCATGCATATGGCAAGAAAATGGAGAGATAGAACATAGAATGTGAGGATGTTCCAGAAAGAGTAAGTTCTAAGTTGGTCAAACTAGGACCATTACCCCTGAATGAGCACCATAGTGTAAGCTACATCAGTGGGCCTGTAATTATGGAAGTGTATAACTTCAATTTTTTGTGAAAATGAGAAAACAAAACAGGTGCAAAACTCGCAGCACTAAGATTTGCACTGTCAGGGTTGACAAGACAGGCTGGTCCAAGGCTGAAAGTAAAGTGGTTTAATTAGAAGATGTAGTGAAGTGAGTAGGTAATGGGAAATTGATGGTGTAGAATAGATGATCCACAGTGTCAAATTACAGTGCACTATCGTCCTGTATCGTTAGGGTTACTATGAAGTGTGGTTATGTTTGTGGTAAAGTCAGAGAACATAGAAGACAGTGGTTTCATTATTTCTTCCCGACTATATTGGGGCTGTGTTGGTACCGTTTCATGGTCAGGTCAAAGTCATGTATGGTACACTTTTGTCAACCATGAGCTCTGCTTAGCCCTCCAAGCAGAACCCAATGCTACTGAAGTTTCTGACATTTTGTTCGACCCAGTGCATGGGGTCCTGTTGCATCACTACCATGCCACCTGGTACGCGGCCATTCATAAAACATAAACAACATGGATAGCGCCTGTCTGCGCTCTTTGACGACATTTTTCCGTGTGAGGCTTTCTGAATATGTGAAGTATAAGTACCCATACATGCCGCTGCGAATATCTCCTGTGGCGCGGAAGCCGTTAAGTATTTTTAATCTTTGTTTGACCGATTTGGTCGCTTTGATTCTTCTCTTCCTTCCTTGTTTATTGACACCTCATTGTACCGCCTATCTGGCTAGCTAGTGGCGCTATAGCTATGACAGAGCAGATCAGAGGCAGGGACGTAGCCGCACAAGCCAACCGCACACCGGGAGGCGGTACAATAAACGGTAAACAAACAAGAAGAAATAAAGCGACCAAATCGGTCAAACGGCTTCCGCGCCACAGGAGATATTCGCAGCGGAATGTATAGGTACTTAAAGTTCACGAATTTAGAATAACTCAAAGAAAAAAAGGCAGTCAAACGCCGCAGATACGGTCTTAGAGAGAATATGAATGTCCCATACGAAAATATAGTTATGACCAGGGACCCTACATAAAACTCATCAAAATTTCAGAAAAGCTTTATGGAGGGTCCCGAAAGGGGCTAAGCTCTGCTATACATCTGAGAATACATGTGCATGTAAAGACGGACAGTTGAACTGCTTATAACACAAACTGTATGCTACTCATCTTGTTTTTGTGGTACCTGGACATTTTTTGACCGTGTAGCGTTGTTTAATACTCAAGATCATGACCTTAGTGCCACCAATTATGCGACAGCCTGATAAGAATATAATCTAGGAAAACAGAAGGACAAGCTTTACTACCCGTTACTTCTTACTACAGCAGAAGAAAGATAGTAATCCTTGGCTTAACTGGCACGTTACTGGTTAGGCACTCAAGTGGCCAACTAGTCACCACACAAAAACACGACCCATTGAGGGACGGTATATAGTATGTATGTAGCAAATGGGAAACAGCAAAATGACCCCAGCCCCAGGTGACATTTTTAACAAGATGAACAGAACCAATATCAACGTCAGAAGCGAGAACAGCCTGGCATGTGGAAATGCATAACACAAAAAGGTTACTTACAGTTTCTTATGTCCGAAATGAACACCGCTAATCCGCGCATTCCATCTCCCTTCGACACAGCCGGCATTTTCGCAGCTTTCTGTCCTCACTCCTCCGGCCTTTAACCCAACAACACAAATACAAAATGAATTGATGTTGGGTCACGGTCAGGTTTTTACATACTGGACTTAACGTGGAAGAAGCTACAGCTAACGTCAACCAAACACGGGCTTAGTATTGAGCCATGGCAGTATAGCACCACGGCGTCGCCTGCCGAATAGAACCTATCTAAGCGAAGCGCCGTAGTAGCTCTTGTCGGCGAGCGACACAGTCGTCGTACTACGGAATGTGATGAAGGATTAGCTTATCTAGAAGCCCGCTAATTAAGTCGTAAAGCTAACCACTTAGCAGCCCCGCCGTTTGCTACAACTTTATAATTAGCTATTAACAGGTTCAGTGTGAATGCTAACTTGACTAGCATCTATATATATTAACTAGCTGCCAGATTAATCAAGCTGTTCAGCGGATCCGCTAGCAAGCGGGGAGCTAAAAAGCTAAAGCTACAGCGGAGCTATTTCATTCAATCCTTCCGCTCCTCCCGTGTGTTCCGCTGGCCGCGGGACAGCGACAGTACCTGGACTGGAGCAACGCTTGTCCGACGTCAAACCGGGGGTCGCCGCGGGGATGTTTCACAGGAGACCTCGGTCAGATAATCCACCCGGTGGGAAATCAAAATAAAGCCCCTGGAAAACGACACAACTTATCTTCTTGGAGAGAGTCACGCACGGCCAGGACTAGCTAAACAGCTAGCTTCTAGCTGGCTAGCGATATCATTCAAAATGATGTTAGTACATATCACCCACTTGACGGTGCACGTTAACCAGCCAGTAAAATGTATTGATTTCCATACAGCGATATTCTATTTGCATTCCAGTTATCTTTGACGGCTGGTTAAAAGAATGTGGTAAATAACCAGGCTGTCAATAATTGATGTCAATTCAATTGTAATTCACCAGTCCTCCTCTCCGTTTTGCCTGAACTGGGCTCGTGACAGCAGCACAAGCAGCGGCGTTGCGCTGAAATCGGTGACGCGTCGAAATAAGTGGCGCCAGCGGTCGCTGTGAAATTGTAGCCGCCGGCTGAGAGCTTGTCAGTCTGAGAATGCTTTTCATGTGTTTATGACTGGACTGTACAACCACCGAACATAAAGCACAGTCCTTTACACACGTGACTTGCTGTTGTCTCTCATTAGAACAACTCGAACAATTTCACTAATGTACCTATCTATGCATTTGCCGAGGATTACAGCGACCGCTGGTGTCACATGATTCGATACACAACCAATTTCTCTATAACCACTTGACTGGTCGACGCAGTTGCCCAGTCTCGCGCACACTCGCTTCCTTTTCGCCTGCCAGCTCCAAATATAACAATGCTGATTGGTTGAAACTTTTGATTGAGTTCGCATCGATCAGTGGCAGTGCATCAATAAGCGTCATTTATTTATTTATTTATTTATAATATATAAATATTATTTATTTAGATCTCCACCAGGCTGGCTGCATGGGTTGCCTGCCTGGGCTGTGTCATGTGTCCAGTGGTTTTGGGAGAGTAGCCCAGGAAGACACACACACACACACACACACACACACACACACACACACACACACACACACACACACACACACACACACACACACACACACACACACACACACACACACACACACACACACACACACACACACACACACAGGTGACAGGTG
The DNA here is from genome assembly GCF_964188405.1 of Protomyctophum parallelum. Taxonomy (NCBI): domain Eukaryota; kingdom Metazoa; phylum Chordata; class Actinopteri; order Myctophiformes; family Myctophidae; genus Protomyctophum; species Protomyctophum parallelum. Next base: position 14,966,056 of record NC_139708.1, on the reverse strand, counting down.
TCTTTGCTGCTTTTGTACAACACTGTCTGGAGGGATGTTGACATGTTGTAGCCCTACATGATGTCATGGGGAGAAACAATATGGTGGTATGGTTCTGCCAAGGCACACAGTGATCCGACTCATAGTTATAAGTTATAACTGCTTCAAGGACATTTAGGACAAGTTGAACCATAACAGGATATAGATAGGCATAGGCTACCAAAATAATAGTTATCAGACAGAGCCTACTATCTTACAAGCTAAATATCATGAATATTATAGGGGGCGGTATATAGGCTATAAGTACAATATGTGATGGTAAAACAATTATGTGGTAAAACAATATGTGATGGTACCACAGCACCTCTAAGCACCCTTGGAGCAAGGCTCCAGGACTTCCCAAAACAAACTAGTCAGGCTACTACTTGGCCTCGCCTCACTCCCCGAACCCACCTCACCCCTGCCCACTTTGACAGGCTGGAATGGCTTAGGGTTGACGACAAATTACAGCATCACAAGATTCGCTACACCACCAAGATACCCATGCACCTGTCTAAATACTTCGAACGAATTCCACACCCACAACACCAGAGGGAGTTCAACAAACCATGTGCAACCCAGATTCGGCGCAAACAAGGGACATTAAGACATGCAAATCCCTTGACTCCTTCAAAACTGCTCTCAAAGGCCACCTACCGACGGCTGCATTTCGAAACTGGCCCCCGTAAAATCAGAATCCCCCACCTACCCCTTTCCCCACTCACTGTATGTGGTTTTTTCCCCCCTTTTACCTCCTCTATGATGATTTCCTGTTTTTGGCTATATAGAAGTGTATATTCGTACGTCTATGTTTTGATGAATTGAAAATGGTGGGCCCTGTTGTAAACAAGTGTAATGCTTTATGGTGACGTCCACTCATAGTTAACAGTTTTTGTATTGAGTTGTACTTGAAATGTACTGTAATTCTGCAAATTGGTAATCAATCAATCAATCAAAAAGATAAAGCTTATAAGCAACTATAGCAATATAGTATAATTGCAGGCCAGTGCTGGGAAGCATTCTTGAATACAGGCACAATGGTAGACTTTTTGAAGCATGTGTGGGGGACTGCATTGCATTGTATTATTCAATCAACACCAAATCTATCTTTAAGTTGACAATAAGTCATCGGCATAGGAATTCCCTGTGAGGCTGTGACCTTTAGATTGTTTGGGTCAAACCGTAATATATCCCACCAAAATGTATTGCTCAATCAAATACAGCTGACTGAAAACATTGAAATGATCTGCATATTTCTAGCTCCTTTCACACAACCATTCTCAAACATTTGCATCCATCCATCCATCTTCAACCTCTTATCCGTAGTCTGGTCGATGGGGCAACAGCTCCACCGTGAGAGCTCCAGACTTCCCTCTCCAGAGCAACATTATTAACGTCCTCATGGGGGATACCGAGGCGTTCCAAGGCCAGTGAGTCAATATAATCCCTCCATCTCATCCTTGGTCTGCCCCAAGGTTTCCTCCCAGTGGGACGTACATCAAGGATCTTCCTAGAGACTAGGGAGACGCTCGAGAGGCATTCTAACCAGATGCCCGAACCACCTAAGCTGGCTCCTTTCCAGGTGAAGAAACAGCGACTCTACTCTGAGTCTCTCTCACGTGACTTCTCACCCTATCTCAAAGGAGATGTCAGAAACGCGTCGCGCTGGTGAAAACATTCCCGTTGACCCTAGACTGAAACTAGGGTTCAGTCAGTGCAGTAACCCGGCATAGAAAGTACAAATTCTAAACAACACGAGCCAATAGCCTATAACTATATAGCTTATGGCTTTTAAGTCAAGACGTTTGCATTACTAAAAAGCCATTTAGGCTATAGCTAGGCTAAGTTTGAACTTTAAACTTAGTGTGAGGTGGTGGTGCAACCCTTGACTATCTCTCTTGGCGTGCCTGGTCTCGTGGTCTGCTGAGTTGGAGATCAGTGCGCTGTGCGCGATTCCAGGTTGGGGTTCTAAACGTTAACCTGACAGTGAGTTTCTCCTCCTGCTTCCCCAGGCAGGAGGAGGGAACTTGTGAACTCAATACTGCCGCAATCTGGCGGAGTCAGCCTAGTCAGGTTAGCTAAACGTTACATTGGTGTCAGAATGTGCAACCCCCTACAGTGCACTTAGGCAGCCTATAACACAGACAACATACTGTACTGTATTGCAACAGTAGGCTTTACATTGCAGCCAGGATAATTAAATTCAACCACTGAACATAAATACTGACAGCATTATTCAGCATGACAGTATACAACACTATAATGGCAATAGGTCGATTTACAGTACAGTTTTTGACATTTTTTTTTACAGTACAGTTTTTGCATTTTAACCAGTCTGTTCTTTTTGACAATCGACACTCTCGCGAGATGGAGTAGTCCCAAACGCGAGATTGCGCTCAACAGAAAATAACCAATGAACATTCATTGCTCTGAAACTATAGGCGGAGTCTAAAAGATCCATCCAATTATAAATCATATTTTATTTGAATGGGCGGGCATTGGAGGGGCGCTTTTCAAGTGTGGTCCGCATGCTTTATCCATCTCCGCACAGACACACAGCAGACCGAAATGGCGGAGACAGCAGACACAATGGAGGTAAGTCCACATTATTAACGATTCTCACGAACACAAAACATATTTCCATGGTGAATAATTGAGTTCTGGAAGGGTAGCGGTTTGTTGCTACAGTACAAATCTCGGGATTTGTCACACCGGGTCGTGGTCGCGGATCGCCGCATATACGCACTTGGAAACGAAGCATCCATTTTACTTGATCAGAGACCCATGTAATGTTCGTTTTACCTCAATCCATATTTTATTATGTGATTAACTACACAAACAAGTGTAAGTCAATGTATGTTGTGCGTAATATTCAAGCCGTGTATCGATGTTAATGTTTATGGGTCAGGTTTGAGAGTTCATTGTGTTGAATGAATCACACCCATTGATTCAGTTCATAACTCTGCTGGGACCGCATGGGGGCTAATGTGTTAGCCGGTTAGCAGCACTAAATGCTGCCTCATGCTCATACAGTACTGGTTAATGGTTACATTACAGTGCTATTTAACCACCCAGAGATCGGTGGAAGTCAACGTGCGTCTCACTGGCCATGCGTGTAATGGGATATTATGTTGACGCGAAATGTTAACGAGTTTAACGGTGAAAGTCTGATGGTCCCGCTAACTGGTGCTAGCATAGCATAATTCCCAATAACTTGGATGTCACAATGGGAGTTGGCTGTTACGGCTCAGATTCAGAATTCGAGTTCAATGAGGAATGTGAATATGATTGAATTAAAACATGTTGCTAGAGCAGAAAACGAGCATATACGTGTTAATGTATGAAGGCGGCCTGCCTTGGCGTCATACTTCTAACCATGTGCTCCCATCCTTTTGTGCATGGACGGGAAAAAGTTGAATCATCTCAGCTAACCCATTGGGTTATGTATTATGTAACTGTAGCTGTTACTATGTACGATCTAGCTGACCTAAGTCGAATGGCCTCAATATGGCGCCATTTATGTAAGTGTATATTCATATGGAGCCAGAATACGATAATACAATATTATTAGTAATATCCATTAGTAGGCAATGCATACTGTACGTTGTAATTGCATACGATCAAAAAGATGAGTATTGAAGTTTTGGTAAAGTTTTAAAGACCACATCGCACATACTAGTGTATATCACTAAACTCATTATTCAATTTGTTTTATTTGATCAATTATGATTTTTACGAGTTGATTACTCATTTAACCTGTAGACTAGAACTAGATGCACTGATTTAGATAAGTGGAGACGGGGAACCCTGCTGCTCATTTCATTAATGCCCCTCTACATCAGTGACGATGGCAGCTGCCACAGGGCAGTGGAGTAGCCCAATGATTAGTTATCTAATAAGTTAGATAAGTTTAGAGTTGTGCCCCCTTTTATAGTAATAATGGGATGTTTGTTTTCTGTGGAATTATTGTTCTGACCAAATGTGAGATCAAAGACAAAATTAGCAAATGTCATCGCAACACGATTAGTTATATTTGTGTATCTGAATAGATCATGTTGGAATGGAAATCAAATTTGTCACTTTGATTGCCTCAAGCACAACATTGTAAGATGATATTTGCATTTCAATTTCCATTACTGGTCTGAAATTTTGGTCTCACCCTTTACCTGGTTATAACTTTGACTGTCTTTGGTGAGATTTCTCAGGGGGAGGGCTCTGCCAAGCCTGCTGCGGAAGACATGACATCAAAGGACTATTACTTTGACTCCTATGCCCACTTTGGCATCCATGAGGTACTTGTTTGTTTGTAGCTAAAGATGAAAAGCAACAGCTTCATCTTTTACTGTATTCTAGTGTGTGTTGTAATCATCTGAACATACAAATTGTATATAGCACAAGGGTCATTTGTGTTCTTGTCCTCTTCATCACTACTGTAGGAGATGCTCAAAGACGAGGTACGCACCCTAACCTACCGCAACTCGATGTTCCACAACAAGCACCTGTTCAAGGACAAAGTCGTGCTGGATGTGGGCAGTGGCACAGGCATCCTTTGCATGTTTGCTGCCAAGGCCGGTGCCAAGAAGGTCATAGGGGTAAGTAATGCTTCTTCATGTTCATCATAAAGACCGCTCACTGTATAAAAGAGCCCTTTATACTGCTTCTAATCGGCATCTCCCATGAAGTTACACTGCTATATTTAAGGAGTCATGTGTGAAGTTTGGGAGTGTCTGGAATGTCTGATACAAATAGCAGGAAAGCCTGCTATGCTTGTTTATAGTCATGTCATGAGGTTTATTTCCCTGTGGATATGACATAACGTTCTAATAATGTTGCACTAACATGCAGTAAGACCTTGTTTCTTTGTGTTGTGCAGATTGAGTGCAGCAGTATCTCTGACTATGCTGTGAAAATCGTCAAGGCCAACAAGATGGATGATGGTGAGCAGGGCTTATAGACTTGTGTAGGGCTGCAAGCCTGCAACAATTAATCAAACCATTTGGTTTAATCCATTGTAAAAAAATCACCCCCGTGTGAAGTGAGGGGTGCTCTTATCATACATCATCTCATTCTGGCCAATCACAATTTATGCCCTCACTTTTGTCTTCAATGTTTGTTTACACAAACCCTCAAAGCTGGATAGGAGGGGCTAGCGCCCCTAAAAACGTATCGATGTATAATTTAACAAACTGACAGACAAAATAAATTAACACTTAAGCTTCGATTTATTGAAATATATAATCGTTTCTTTGAAATATATTTAAAAAAAATAAGAAACTCAACTCTATGCAAGTGAATTATCACTAAGAAAATAACTGATCGGCTGAACCCATGTTTCTGAACCCATCTTCTGTCTCGTAGTTGTGACAATCATCAAGGGCAAGGTGGAGGAAGTGGATCTGCCAGTGGAGGGTGTTGACATCATCATCTCAGAGTGGATGGGTTACTGTCTCTTCTACGAGTCCATGCTCAACACAGTCATCTATGCCAGAGACAAGTGGCTGGTATGTGTGTTTTTGGAGTCCCGATACACTTCCAGCAGCAGTCAGTTTCTCCTGGAAACGTGTATGTTGGGCGCCCCTGGCTTTTGTATGTGAATGTTTGTTACATGTTCCCTGGATGACCTGGTTGTTGTGTAGGAGGGCAGGCAGCTAAGCAGCGTCTAGATGTTTTGTATCAGAATTCTACACTGCTGTTGCCAAATGTCAGGCCTCTGAATAGACTGGGAATGTGTTGTCCCCTAAGTGTATTAACTGTCTATGTTTTCTCTCATGCCTATTCTTTGAACTCTCTCATCCTCTTAACAGAAACCAGATGGCCTGATTTTCCCTGACCGGGCTACGCTCTATGTCACAGCTATTGAAGATAGACAGTACAAGGACTACAAAATCCACTGTGAGTGTCCTTTCACCTACTTGAATTGGTATGTGCTGGGATGGCTAACGCGACCATGGTTTTATCTTCGGGTTGAGTACAGAGTGAAGTAGAGGGTGCGCTGTGACTGGCCAGTCGCTGTGATTGACAGCCTACACCTAAACCTAACCTCAGTAAAACTAACCCTAACCTTAACCTCAGTAAAACTATACCTAAATCTAACCCTAACCTTAACCTCAGTAAAACTATACCTAAACCTAACTCTAACCTTAATCTCAGTAAAACTATACCTAAACCTAACCTCAGTAAACTATACCTAAACCTAACCTCAGTAAAACTAACGCAGTGACTGGGGGGAGTTTCCAAGAACCCGAAGCCGAAGATAAAACCATGCAAGCATGGCTAACGCATGCCATGTAGACACTGACTTAATTACGATGTTGTACATTTGAACCCAGCTTCACCTCATTTGGACCACAAAGGCAGATTATATTATATGGTCATAAAGTCGTAAATAAGTCCATGGTTGACCCTCCTTGTTAAATAATATAATATTTGAAGTAAATGGTGCATTTATATAGCGCCTTTCCAAAGTGCATTACATTCACCAATTCACAAACCGATGGTGGAGGAAGCCATGCAAGGCATCAACCTGCTAATCTGGAGTAGTTGGTCTTGCTCATGGACACCTTTGGGTGGCCGCCATTTAACCGGGAACCTTCAATTTCCCAAACACTACCTACAAGGCCACTGCTGCCCCCTAAGTATTATAAACGGTAACACCACTAGTGACATTTATTGACCAGATGGTACCATAGTTGTAGCCTAGGAATTCTGTCACCGTTTTTCAATTCACAAGAACTAGGGAACCCACATGCATCAATCTCATGTGTTAACATTTCTTCATAGGGTGGGAGAACGTGTATGGCTTTGATATGTCCTGTATCAAGGAGGTAGCTATCAAGGAGCCCTTGGTGGATGTGGTGGACCCAAAACAGTTGGTCAGCAGCGCGTGTCTCATAAAGGTGGGTGGTTGATTCGAAGTGCTGTTGGACTACAATAAGACCTACCACAGTATCTGAATTCAGCAGCGTTAATTCTGCATTCTGAGAAAATGCGTTTCACTTTTCTGCTGCCATTCTGCGTCAAGACAAATGGGTAGGGAAAGTTAGCAAAATGTGTGGCTAATCTGCAAAACAAAAATGCTTACGACTAGCTTTCTTCACAAATGTGTTCATAAAGATTTCTACCTTCACCTCAATTTGTTCCAACCCAACTCCCTTTGACTGCTGCATTTTTGCACAAAAACACTCCTTGGGCTAATTTCGACCATAGCCACTTGCCCAAATGTGGTTGCCTCATCACATTTGTGATGCCAGCCATGGCCATTTAGGCCCAAGGAGTGTTTTCCGTGCAAAACTAATGCTTTTAACAGATTTGTTACAACTTTTGCTAACTTTCCTTTATTAAAAGTGGGAGCCAACCAGTAGTTGGTCTGAAATGACCATTGACATTGTACACAAGAAGGTTGTTTCAGACACCATGTATACACCCATTTAATAGAAAAAAGGAAACTTTCTACCGCTGCTTTGAGTTTACAAATAGACCGAAATGGGAGACTATTGCTTTTTCATTGTGATAAAGAAATCTATGCCATCACAGCCCTACTCGCAGGGTCTCACTGTTCCTCATGGGTTTTTTCTGTCTGTCACAGGAAGTGGACATCTACACAGTGAAGATCGATGACCTGTCCTTCACCTCACCATTTTGCCTGCAGGTGAAGAGGAACGACTACATTCACGCCCTGGTCACCTACTTCAACATAGAGTTCACACGCTGCCACAAGAGGACAGGGTTCTCCACTAGTAGGTTTTAGATTTTTTTTTCCCAATGCAGAAATGCATGTTATCCTCAGATTGACGGGTGTTTTTCAGTGTCAATCTAAATTGTGGTTGCCATTGTTATTCTTCCTTGGATTGACACAAGGTTGGAGGGACCTTTGACCTATAGTTTTAGACCGCGACGTATAAGCTTGCTCAGTGGTGTCTCTCGTGGCTCAAGCCGACTCAGCCCTATCAGAGTTGGCACAGAATAATAAATCCTCGTCGTCCCCCACCTACAATGAACACAGCGGAGCTGTCCCTAGATTCCCTACCCCACTGATGGTCTCACCTAATCACAAGCCGCGGTGGTCCTTCCAGCCTCTCCCAAACTGGCTAATGTCCCAATCAGCACCACTGTGCTGATTGGCTAATCATTTTGTCCCCCACAGCACTCATTGAATAATAGATTTTCAGTTGAGAAGCTCCTGTTTTTTGTTCTGATGCCAGACCAGAATCCGTTAGTTTGGTGGGGTGGAAGGATTCAAAGGTCTAGAGTAGACCCAGCCAACTTACGATAACTTCTATATCTTTCCAGGTCCTGATTCTCCATACACCCACTGGAAGCAAACCGTCTTCTACCTGGATGACTACCTGACAGTTAAAACTGGGGAGGAGATTTTCGGCACCATCAATATGAAGCCAAATGTTAAGAACAACGTAAGACCACCTATGCTCAGATATGATTTATTGTGATACTGATGTGTGCATTGTGCAGTCTTAATGATGACTGGCAAATATTTTCATCTTTTTCTTTTTTTCTTTTTAGAACATGAGAGTTGTTAATGCTGGCTTACTTGCTTGTGACCAAATATGCCAGTTTGCAGATTCACTGAAATAAATGTGACAATTTACAGTTTACCCTAGTAATAAGAGATTACATTGCACGCATCTGCCTTTGTCCATATTTTTTTATTGTAGATCATCATTGTCTTGTTTCCTATTGGCTGCTGTTGAATCTTGCAGCCTAATGTCACACTGGAATGGTCCAGAGCCACAAGGTCACAGCGTGATTGGTTTATGACTAAGTCTGCCTCTAATCAACCCTTAATGGAAACATGCTCTGAGGGCATATCTGGGTTATCCTTTTAGCATTATTTTGTGTTTTTTGCAAACCGTCAAACTGCTGTATTATGTGCTTTTTCTTGTCCCTCATATAATTTACTGTCCATATCTAAAGTTTGGAAAATTCTGACTTATTCTGTCTTTTGATTTGCAGAGAGATTTGGACTTCACCGTAGACATCGACTTCAAGGGTCAGCTTTGTGAGGTGTCCAAGACCTCAGAATACAGGATGCGCTAGTACATGCCTGTTCATCCCCATGTGTATTTCTGTGTTTTGAGGAAGGGGGTGTGGTGAAAGGAGACAACAGGGGTCAGAGTGTATGTGTGTCTGTGGGAGAAGGAATTTCTCTCCTTAAAAAGAAAACATAACTTTTTTTTAAGACTGGCTTTGTGTAATGTTACTTGTTCAGATGTTGAGTATATTTAACAAAAGGATTTTCAAACGTATGGGGCCAAAGTTGTGTACTCTGGCAATTTATTGTGCAATAGTCGCTCCCCCCCCCCCAAAAAAAAACTGTTTGTTTGACGCGGTGAAATCTGCGCATCTTTTTTCTGTTTACATGTGATGTTGGACTGTGCTTGAGCCCCATGTGTAACACACACATACTCTGACCCCCCACCATGACCTGCCTGTACATAGCGTTACTGTTGAGTCACTTTGGCCCCCGCTGTATAGTCATGGACCTTGTTGACAAATGACCCTACTGCCCCCATCCCTCTACCCCTGTCTTTACTCCCGTTCTCATCTTGGTTGTAAGAAGCACCTCCTCTACCCGTGTCTGGTGCCCCTGTCTGACCATAAAATGGTCATACATCTGTGTATTTTTGAATTCCTTAAGGGTGATTTATACTTGGTTGTGTGCTGGCGTACACTGAAAATGGCAGATTTACAAGCCAACATGCATTGTGCACCTGCTATTTTCAGACGAATCTGTCATGGTGCACAGCCAATTATAAATCGGGCATTACTGTTTAAAAAGGGATGATTCCCCCCTTCTGGCCCATTAACAAGAGTTGCTGCTGTAATGAGTTGCTGATAAATGATGGACCCTTATAGTTTTTAAGACAAAATGTAACTTCACCCTTGTTATTAAATAAATAAATAAATGGACCACATACTGTAGCTGTCAAATTATCCCCCAATATGGTTCTCCAGGCCTGTTTTCAGTTACAGTCCATTGGCTTCAGATGTTTTCTTTTGTTTATGTCCTTGTTTTTGCTGCTTTTCTAATAAAACATATTAAACTGGATAAATCTGTTTCAGAATAATTGTTTTGCTGTGTCAGTGATGTGAATTGGAATCAGTGGTTTAAAGATTATTCTAATGAATCTTACATGTAGACACCCACATCTATAAGATTTAAACTATATTTGCTGTATAGGAGTTCAGAAATGGTAAAGGGCTGGTATTAGTCTGGGAATAATCAATATTGATGGTTGTTGATGCCCCTGGCCATGCTCAGTTCACTCTTGCTAGAAACGGATTAGTTCCCAATTTTGTAGCCACAGATCATTCTCCCAAAATCACAGTATGTATGTATTATAACAGACATGCTGTACATTCACTGCTCAAAGGAATAGGTTTTGAGAACTAACCAGATGCAATGATATGCTGTGATATAGGGTTGTGTGTGTCTCACATCTGTCTAAAGTGTTTGATAAGATTTAACCTCGGACCCAATTTTTTTAATATTTTGTTGTCACTGGATAAAAGTTTGTCCACAATGAGTGATAACAGGCAACAGCACACGTTGATAAAAAAATAGAAATTCTTCTACATTCTCAAATTGTATAGACTTAAGTATTGCTGATGTTTAACAATAATTTAACTCTTGAGAGTGTAAATGAAAGCATATGGACCCGTATGGGTCCATTTGGTTTCATTTACACTTTTTTGGGTTTCATTTACACTTTATTATACACTCAAGAGTTAAAGATCTATAAGGGTCCATTTGGTTACCAACTCTCTCCATCATTCAACTGGGGACCACCTGGAACCCCCCAAGGACCACTGGTTGAAAACCACTGCTATAGCCTATGGCCTGACCCATGCCATAGTATACTGGAATGGACATGGTTCATAATATACCTAGTACCTACCACAGGTTCAACACAGGCAATTTCCATTTTCACCGCTAGATGGTGGTGCAGCATTATCAATGACGTAATTTCTCTAAAAGTTAAAAGCTCAATAAGTGTCTGTGCTTCTCGCCGGGTGCAGTGGCGTGCGCCTGTAATCCAAGCTACTGGGAGGCTGAGGCTGGCGGATCGTTTGAGTTCAGGAGTTCTGAGCTGCTGTGGACTATGTCGATCGGGTGTCCGCACTAAGTTCGGTATCGATATGGTGCTCCTGGGGGAGCCCGGGACCACCAGGTCGCCTAAGGAGGGGTGAATCGGTCCAGGTCGGAAACGGAGCAGGTCAAAGCCCCCGTGCCGCTCAGTAGTGGGTTCGCGCCTGTGAATAGACACTGCAGTGCAGCCTGAGTAATACAGCGAGACCCAGTCTTTTATGCCCCCTTTTAATGCAATGTTTTTTCTCTCTGATCTTTTAAATTTAATGCAATGTTTTTTCTCTCTGATCGTCTCTGATCATTTTATTTAACTCACGACCATGTTCACATGGTATGGACTCTAAATGTCTATTTGTATGTCTCTAAATGTTTGTAGGCTATGTCTCTAAATGTTTTGATGAATTGAACATTGTGGACCCTGTTGTAAAGTGTAATGCTTAATTGGGTCGTCCACTCACAGTTAACAGTCTTTGTATTGAGTTTGTGCTTAAAATGTACTGTAAATTCTACAAACTGTTAATAAATATTTCAATCAATCAATCAAAAGACTATGGAGCACAGATTCATAATTATTATACAATAAAATCATATATAATTACACAGTATAAAATGTAAAAGGCATTTATTATTTGAACTGGAAGAACATTTTTCAGAAAAGCACCCATTTTGTAGATACTATTTGTATTGTAGGTACTTAATTAGTTTTTCATATTTTAGTAATACAATTAATTTAAACATAGATGGGCGGTTTATAAAATAGATTGCCTGATAGTATTCTTACGTTCCATTCTGCTACTGACATTTACATCGAGTTGATCTTGTTTTCTGCTGAAAATATTCCCGATAGGCATATAATAACTGATATAATGAATGAACTGAATAATGATCTGAATTGTATATATATTTTATTAAGTGCCTATCAACTGTGTGTATATAACCCGGTGTAAATAAATCAGCTGTGACGTGTGTCGTACTGAACCAGCAACACTACAGCTGATGCCTCCTGGTGTGTTTATTTATTTACTCCAAGTGTTATTCCTCCGTCATGTATTTCTTCACTTCTTATTTCTGGTACAACACGCCTATTACAGCTGTGAAACTCAACAATAACTGTTTCAAACTCCTTTCTTTTGATGGTGTAATTTTAGATCACAGACAGAATAATTATGCTGCATTGTATGTTTATGTATTCTACATTGAGCAAACATTTTAGTAGGCTACATTACATTTTAGTCATTCACACAGATGCAAGATCAACTGTATAACAATACATCTCATAAGCCCTAAAACATAATAATTGTTTTTTTTTTTACAGAGTTTGCTCTGTAAATGTAGCAGTCCCAAAACACAGACTGAAGTTGAAACCATGGCTAATGAGCCCGCTCATGAGTTATAATAAACAATAAAGCTATTAAAACTCGTGGTCTGTATAGTCTTAGTGTATATTTTTTATTTTCGTGTTCAACTGATGCTGTGTTCAACAGCATCATCTCTGTTGAGCTCACTGAAGTGCCATTACAAGTGTTATCAAGTCCTCCAGCAATGTATCTGAGCCTATGGAAGGACACTTAATTCCTATCTATTCTATGGGCCATAAGTATAATACTCACACAGTGTATTAAGGATTTTCTGTGTAGAAGAGTCAAAGAGGGGATAACATTCAGCACAGGTCATGAGTCAGATTCGAAGTTAAACAAACATTTTTTTAAATCCCATCTGTCTGTGTAGTAACAATGTCACTTTAAATGGAAGTCTTTGTTAGGACAACTTGATAATTAAGCCTACTGGGTCATGTTTATGACATGTGCTATGTCCATAAAGACAGTTCCTTCATGTTAGCCAGTCAGGAATGATCAACCGTCCTTTTGTGACATAATGCAGTAACTAGAAACAGCCACCAGGTGTCCTCATTTATCCAGTCTATGAAGGGTAGAGAACATCTGACTGACTGGCTTGAGTGACCAGAAGCTGCTTTAATCACTGTCACTGAAATACATGTAGCATAATACTGTTGGATGGAAATATCAATATCAAGTACTCAGATCTTTTACTTAAGTAAAAGTATTACAACTACAATACAGAAATACTATGTTACAACTCACAATTTTACTTGAATAAAAGTACAAAAGTACTGCATCAAACATACTAGAAAACCAAAGTATTAAGTAAAACTAGGCAACCTCAAAATTTTACTTTAGTTTCCACCACTGATGGAAATACAAGGGTTCTGTTCAACAACAATATAATGCATTTTATATCTTTAGGGCTGTAGAAAAAGACAAGATCAACTATTAATCAAATTATACATTTTATTGATAAAGGTACTACAGAATCATAATTAGAGCTATTATTTACAAAACATATTTACAATTATTTGCAATGATTATTTACAATAATGCTTTAGAACATCAATCACTGTCACTAAAATACACAGCATAATACTGTAAAAAACTAAAAATATATGATACAGAAATGCTATGTTACAAGTAACAGGCACAATTCACAATTTGACTTGAATAAAAGTACAAAAGTACTGGCATCAAAGTACTAGTAGTGCTAAAATAGTAAGAAGTAAGACAAATCTCAAAATTGTACTTTTTACAATACAATGGTTCAACAACAACAATATAATGTATTTTATGTCTTTAAAAATATATATTTGCAATGATTATTTACAATTACTATTTGCAATGATTATTTACAATGCTTAAAGATTTATCCAGGGGTGGAACAACAGGTCCGGTAATGTCGCCCTGGATACTGGATCTTTGACCAGACAGTGCTTCAAAAAGTCCTGGCCACCTGGAAGGATAGAAAGAAGAATTAAAACTAAAGTCAGTGAAAATATTTTATTTATATATTTAACCTTTATTTAACCAGTAAAAACCACATTGAGACGGAAGTCTCTTTTACAAGTGGGAACTGGCCAAGAGAAGAGGCAAAATAAGTAACACAGCTCTGCCAGTAACAATGAATACAAGGCAATAGAGCGTCGAAGTCCCTCCCCCTTTCAGAACGGCGAGTGGCCCAGGAAATGAAATGCAATGCATTCTGACCATAGGATTTTCTTTAAGTATTTATTTAAAGACTGTTACGCCGCGGACAAATCCAACTCGGATCGTGACAAATCATGACAATGAACACAATATTTTGGGCCGATCAAATCATTAGAAAGAAGAAAATAAAGGCAGGAGACAACACTATTTGTTTTGTTTTTCTTCTTATAAATTATTTGATCTGCCCAAAACATTGTGTTCATTGTCATGATTTGTCACGATCCGAGTTGGCTTTGTCCGCGGCGTAACCGTCTTTAAATAAATACTTAAAGAAAATCCTATGGTCAGAAACAGAATGCATTGCATTTAATTTCCTGGGCCACTCGTCGTTCTGAAAGGGGGAGGGACTGCGACGCTCTATAACAGGACGAACATGCAACGCTCATAAATACAGTACCCACTACCAAAGAAGCTCAGAGGGAGAACAGGTACATCTAATAATGCAACCAATAAAGGCTAATATATAAAAACTAAGCAACAAAATATCAAGAGATTTGGTATACATCATCATCAAAGCAGGAGCAATGTTTGGGAAGTGTGACCATGGTAATCCCTTTAAAGCTCACTAAGGGAATCACAGAAGCCAGTTTGAGTCTGGTCTGTAGGTGTTTGTGTTTGTTTGCAATGATTATGTGTATGTGTGTGTGTGCACGTCGATGTCGGCGTGAGAGTGACAAAGAGACTGAAAGCATGTTTGCAACTTTGCATACATCCATATGCAGTCTAAATGTAAAAGTGAGAGTGTAAAAGTGGGTGAGTGTGGGTCCGTTTGTTCATTTCTTTCTTCTTTATTGAATACTTTATTAGTCAGTAATGTAAACAGCACCTGGTACAGTAAGATAATAAAGCTTAAAGGTTAAGTGAGAATAAATAAAAGGAAGTATTTTGCGGTGTACTTGAGTGTGTGCAAGGCTTACATTGGGACAGCTGCTCATTATTCATCTGTGGCTCTTGGAGGGTGAAGTCATCGAACAGGTTGAAGGGAAAGCGTCCAAACAACATGGTGTACATCACTACTCCAAGTTGCCACACGCTGTAGGGGACTGCCCTGTAGGACCCTTCTCCGAAGAACTCTGGAGGAAAGTAATCCAAGGTTCCTAAAATCCACACAGAGAGAACGAAAGGGTAAGAGCAAGTGAGAACTAACAAACAGGCATTGTAACCTTAATCTAGTAAGAGAGTGGCGACACTAGCGTTGACTCCCATTATAACAATGGAATGCGGAAGTGCTCATTCTATCTCAATGGGATAGTTCAAATGTTTGGAACTATAGCCCATAGCACCTGCTTTGCGGCAAGATCAAAGCGTGTCGCCACTCACTTACTAGATTATTCTGGTTATATGCCCATACAATGTCCAGAGCAGACAGAGGCAAAAATGGAGACAAGAATATTGTGGGAGCAAAGCCAGTCTGTGTTCTTTGTCACTGCACTAGCAACTCCTACAGGTTGATCTAGGCATGTTGAATTGTGAGTGTGAATAGGGTGGTTCCTCACTGGTACATGGCAGGCGCTCAATGACAAAATTACACATAAGTGTGTGGGGATATCAGGTAATTGGCATAACGACTATATTGGCAGATAATGGGGAAAGTTGACACACAAAGAAAACAATACTGTACCAGCCATGTCGGTATATTCCTCATCCGTCTGGGCGCAGCTACAGCCAAAGTCTATGACCCTGACTACTGGAACCTGAGAGCCTGTCTGCAGTATTATGTTCTCCAGCTTGATGTCCCTGTGAACAACACCTTTCTGATGGAATTCTATCAGTGCGTCCACTAGCTGCTCTACTATGCTCTGAAAGAGAAAGAGAGACAGGGTCATGGGTTATGACTGAGAAATACATGTTATAACACAGTGTGCACACACACACACACACACACACCTACACCTACCTTAGCCTCATGCTCTGGCAGACTGCCTCCTCTTTCCATAATGTAGTCAAACAGGTCCATAGAAGGGACGGGTCTCTCCAGGACCAGGACCACCTGCTGACCCAGGTCAACCCAGTCCAAGAGGGTGACGGCTGCAGACTCACCAACCGAGGCTCCTGCTACAATTCTCTGCAGCAACACCTCCGTGGGAATCCTGAACAGGTTGCCGTCCACAGTCTGAAGTCACAGATACAAAGAATCTATTAGATTTGATATATTTCATATACTTTACTGTAAGGTGCATTGGAATGGCCGTGACTGGTTTCATGTAAAAGTAATGTTTAGGTTCTCCCACATAATATGGGGAGACACTATAGGCTATTATATCTCACTATATTACAGTGAGAAGAACTGGTGAACATTTCAATCAACTAAAAACAACTCACCACTTCTGTGTAGGGCACCTTCTCCTTTGGAATGTATTTGATGGCCACCTTGAGGAGAGAGAAAACAAATACAGTATATCAGTCATGGCTTCAGCGATGATAGGTCAATACATGACTGCCTGCCTAAATATGTCCCAAACCGGCCCCTAAGGTCTTCCACTGCTGGCCTGCTCGCTTTGCCTAAAAGAATGGCAACTAAAAAATACGGGGAAGCAGCTTTTTGCTTCTACGGGCCGTCGGCATGGAACAAGCTCCCACTGTACCTTCGTCAGGCAGCCTCTTTAGACATTTTTAAAGCTCAGCTCAAGACCCACCTCTACAACATTGCTTTGAAGTGATCTTATTTTATTTATTTTTATTATTCATGTTCTCACTGTATTTTATTACTGCTTGTTTCTTTTAATGTCGTTGCCTTGCTTTATCTGTTCTTATCTTTGTACCACTGCCTTCTCCTGATTTGGCGCTATTGTATTTTAACTGCATGCCTGTTTTAATGCTGTTTTGTTTTTATTATCTTTTCTGCCCTGTAAAGCACTTTGAGCTACATTTATGTATGAAAGGTGCTATATAAATAAAGTTTATTATTATTAATAAATAAGGTGTGTGTGTGTGTGTGTGTGTGTGTGTGTGTATGTGATCCTTACAGGCAGGCTGTCAGCTCTACGGTAGCCTCCAAAGACGGTCCCACAGCCTCCTTTCCCCAACGGCTCTTGTTGGACATATACGTCATCTAAAATAGCTACAAAGACAAAAAAAAAAAGTTTAATCTGTGATTTTTGTGTACACTGTGTCCTGTGAAAATAACAGAACTACAAGCTCATAACAATTCACAATACAACACTTGTAGATAGAAATGTTGTATTATCAAAATATTTTTTATGTTCATTTGAAACATTTAACCTATAGGGATTGATTATTAATAGATTTTATTAAAGTATCCATTATCATTTTTGTATTATTATAAATATGTGATTACTTGGATTAAGTGTTGCACCCTTACATTCTACTGCATAGGCTTACCCTTCTTATAAGAGGAAGTAAAGTTCTTCTTGGCCATCTCCATTAGGGCCAAATGCACACCACTGGAGTCTGAGCTGTGGCTGTAAGAGGATGATGACGATGTCCATGACAGTGAGGAAAAGGATGGGGATGAAGATGGTGCTGAAGATGAGGACCTGTAGCCTTGGGAGAATGACCGAGACGATGTCCAGGACAATGATGATGAGGACAATGTCCTCTTCCTCCTCTCTGTCTCCTCCAGATCATCAACAGTGTAACTCCCTACAGGGTTAGAAACATGAAACATGCATGATGATGAGCTTTTACGGCATTTTAAAACGAACAATAACAATGTAATGAATATCAATCCATCTTTACTAGTTTTTCCTTCCCGATACCGATTCTGATGCGTATCGGTCAATACCAAGTACTCCATTGCATAGCATACCTTTCTTGTAACAGTAAGGGGATGAAGATGAGGATGGTGACATTAACCTCTTCCTCTTCCTCCTCTCCGTCTTCTCCTCCAGGAGAACATCAACTCTGTGACTCCCTGCACAGTGAGAAACCATTCCATGAGTTTTGTCTGGATGTCTTACTACTGCATAGCAATTACTTTTCCCTCTCTCTCTGTCGTTTGGGTCAAGTACTTTCTCTCTGCTCCCCCAGGTATGGGGCCGAGGGGCTATCCTTTTACCACCCCGACCTGGGCTTTTCTTGTAGGATGAAGATGAGCAGAGTGACCTCTTTCTCTTCTCCGTCTCCTCCAGAAGATACATGTTGTGAGTCACTACAGGATCACAAACATGAAACCATAATCAGTTTTTACTGCATTAATTGTCAATAATATAACAATGCTTTAATACATCATTATATATAAACGAATTCTTAAAGAGATTATTAGAATGAAATAATGGATATAGCCTAAATAATATGATAAAGCTATTTTAGACTAACTAGGATGTTGATTTTGTTTTCATTTGAAGTTAAGCCTGTTTTTCTACACGATGTAGCGATATTGTTAATTGTTAAAATAACCACTGTTAAAAAACTTTCGCACACCTAGATTAAACTTGTCTGCGTAGACAAAAGATTCAATGAACAACGAAGATCAATAATATAATGAAAAGCACTGTCCGCACACGGCTCAACCAGCTGAGACTACAGGAGCAAAACTTTTGGTCACAAAATACTTTCCTGAACGAAGCGGCGCCCATTCGGTTTAAACCGTTGTTGAAGTCGTCGTCGACGACGACATTGATTTCAAACTGAAGAAATAAGATTGAATTATTATTACACCACATTAGCCAAGGTACCTGGGAAGCTCATAAACGTTACGTTGGCGGTTGGTTTATAAAATGAGACAGACGACGATACATGGATTTAAAACACAAACGGTAAACTGAAACGAGAGTGTAGGCCTATAAATGTAGCATACTAAACAGTAAACACTAAAGTATGGTGACGTCGTTAGACTCGTTACATTTAAATTATTACACCTTATTAGCCAACTAAGCCACGGTACCATGGGCAACTCATTATGGTTTAAAACGTAAACGTTACGTTGGTTTAAAATGTCTTGAAAGTTGAAACAGACGATGATGTATGGACTTAAAACACAAACGGTAACTGAAACGGGAGTATAAATGTAGCATAGTGTGACAGTCACGTTAAAGTTAAGTTACATTTAAATTACTTACTCAGTTCTGCAGAACCGTTGGATGATACAGTTGCAAACAGTGTCGAACTCGCTCTGCGTCTCTCCATCTCTGCTGTCTGTCTGAATGCAACTGATAAGAACTGTCTTCATCCTCTGCTTTTTGTAATGTTCGTGACGTCACTGCGTCCGGTGAAAGTCGATTTGAAAAATTAACAAATCAAATCAGACACCTGTCGCTTGGACTGAAACGACTGTTTCACGCGATGATTCAGTCTTCAACTTTTCGTTGGTTTTCATTGGCTCCGCTGGCGACCGAGTGGAGCCAATGATAAGGGAAGGGGCGTGTCTCCGTGTTCACAGACTATTCTCGCGATACAAACACACAGGACCAACGTCATCACGTCCGTGTGCGTTCGCTGAATCGTTGCCCCTATGATTTGATCGCTGCTAGGCGTGAACAGAGAGCCACAGACGGGACAGTGGCAGTGCTAGTAGCGGGTTAGCCTCGTTAGCATCACCGCTGTTTTTATTTTTCACACCACACCACACAACACACAGTCGTTATTGGAGAGCCAGCCGAGGGATTGCTACTTGGGTGTTTTATTTCCTATCCGACATCGGTAGTTCTCCGTCGGCGTTGAGTCGACCTCCTCCGACGCTGTTCTCTCCGTTCGCGGAGGAAACACAGGTAATAATGCTAGCTACGCTACGTAGCTCAAACGTTAGCACCAAGGAGCGGGTTAGCTGGTAGCAGCGGCCTCTCGGTGCAACATTTAAACTGTTATGGTTGTTTAATACTAATACTATCACGTTAATACATGTTGTTCATCGTTTATAGATCTTTCACGTACACATGAAACTCGAGGGATTCATTGTCCTAAATTAAGTGGCAACAGTAAGCACTAAGCTGTCATTTATAACTTCGTAGTACCGCGGTGCCGTTTGTCAAAAAGATTCAATAGCACCCAGCAACCAGCTTAAAAAGAACCGATCTACAACCATCGCGATGCGTCGGTAGCTTGTTGTAGATCTTGTTGTAGTTCTTTAAAAACAAGCGCTACCGTCTTAACTACGGGGTTCGTACGCAATAAACCAGGCCTTTTAGGAGGAGCAGGCCTGGCTTTGGTATGTCACACGTGCTTATGCGCAACAACTTGGACCAGTCTTTTGTTAGTGAGCAACATGAAGGCCTGAGATGAACCTGTCCTGTCCAGGACATGCTAGTTCGGTTTTTGATTTGAGCTGATTCTGCTTGCATCGGGAAATTAACAGTCGTGGTAGTGCAATAAGTGCATTTACGCCACTAATATACCATACCATTGGGCTAGAATGTTTTATTTATGCATATATTGTTCTCCTCTGCATTTTAGACCTAGTAACATTTTCTGTCCTGTCCTAAAATGTTCCCTCTAGACTAGAACTCATCTCGTTGTTCAAGTTCGTTATTAATGTCCCGGGGGGGGGGGGGATCGTAGAGGTTTGAAACGTAAAAACACAGCAACAGACATGTGACAACATAGCATGGGCAAATCTGTGCAATTGATAAAGGATAAGAAAATAAAGTAGCCAACCAAGTACAGTACAAAGTGGAGCATCATACAGTGACATCATCATCGTTGTTTGCCATCATTTACACACACACACACACACACACACACACACACACACACACACACACACACACACACACACACAATGAGCTAATGCACTATTATAACACCCTACTTAGAGGTTTCACTTAGTTTCAGCTCTCTTTTTTTAGGTTAATTTCACTAGCTACTGGCTTTTAAAAGTTATTGACTGTCACTATTAAAGGGTTGTATCTAGATTCTAGAGTTTAAGAGATGTGTGTGGAAAAAACACGCCCATTGTTTGGACTATGACCAAACTGACAGGTGAATTGTCTAAGGGGACAGCTCTACTTTTATTCTACTTGTACAAAATTGTGGACCTAATTTTGCCGTCATGCGGAATACAGTTAACTTTGAGTTCCAACCATTTTCTTTCCCACTGTCCTCGTTCTCAGTGGAGGTATGTACAACGGTATTGGACTGACCACTCCGCGTGGCAGCGGCACCAACGGCTATGTGCAGCGCAACTTGTCCAGCCTGCGAGCCAAGCGTCCCCGGGACGAGCGTGGTGGCGAGCGGGATGAGAAGGACAGGGAGCGCCTGGAGAGTCAGCTCAACCGGCAGCCCAATGCAGACATCCTGGAGCACCAGAGGAAGCGACAGCTGGAGGTCAAGTGTGCCGAGCTGCAGGACATGATGGAGGAGCAAGGGTAAGAGGGACAGACATACAGGACAGCCTTTATTCATGATGTTTGCTCAAATGGCTGTGGTTCTTCATGGGGTCTTGGTTTGACAAAGCCAAGCTAAGCTGTGAGTCGGCATTATACGTGAATAGGTGGGACCGGTGCGAGGTTAAAATAATCCCCGGCCGTGTTTACAATTCTTCAAACCACTAGATCATAGGGGTGGGTGTCTGGACCCATATGGAAAAATGATTAAAAGAAAAAAATCAAGCGCTATCATAATATTTTTTCTTGCGTTTTTATTATTATTGTTCAAGTTACTTAACAGTACAACCACCTATAAAGTAATAAACTAAAAGAAAAAGGAGTAGATCATTTAGATCAAAATACGTATTTTTGGTGAACAAAACCATCGTTCTACAGAAGTATAAATTAACAGTTCTGCTGCATAACCCACTTTCTACGCTATTTAATCCATGTTTCTGCCCTGCGTAATATGCTAAACCCGCTATTTGTTTTATGTGTTTAATTCGCCGTTTTAATAATTAAAAATAAATAGCGGATTTGTCGTGGACCTGGTGACGAGGCCGTCATGTTATGACGAAACCGGAAATCGTGCTCTGGGCTGCAAGGGCTTCTGGGAAAATGAGTTCAATGCAAGTGAATGGTAGTTTCAACTGCACTCCAGCAGCTCTCACTGCCTGTTGTTGTTCCGGATCGCAACGTGGCATATTCTTTGGTTGGACAACAAGCCATGGAACTATTCAAGGATCAAAGGTGCAAATACCTCGGCGTATGCTCCAACGGTAATTAAACAAGCCTCTGTATATTGGATATATTTATTCCTATTAAGCCCTCAAAGTGTTATGGTATAGAACTGCAAATCATAGAATTTGCATTCACTGTATCACGATATCTTTGAAATGGCATATCGTGGAGACAATATTGTATTGTCTTGACGATATTTATCACGATGTCGCCCACCTAGTGGATCATGTCACAAATCTAAGCATGAACAGCTGGTTGGTTTACATTTCATTTGGTGGGGGTTTCCTCTTGCATCTGTGGATTATTACACATGTGGCACAGTGACAGGGGTATTGCAGTCACTGTTTGTGTTGTCTAACAACCATAGCTCTTACATTGGATGTGGATGAAACTTAGGGTGGACAACATTATTCACTTAATTTCATTTATATTACTTTCTACCAGTTCCATGGAAGAGTAGATGTTTGACATTTTGAAAGCACAACTGCGATATTGGACAAATGCCCAATAAACTAAGGGTACAGCAGCACTGGCATTTGGCTTTTCCTATATCCTTAAAGGGTAAGACCACTTTTTGAGAGGTTTGGGTTGTTTTCTTACCTTATTATGGGCAAACTATTCCATTCCATCATGAGTTATCCGTTCGCTCCGTTGTGTTGTTCAGGAAAACTCATGCAGTTTTATTTTCGTCTTTTAAGATAGATTTATAAAGTTACTATTTTAGTCAGAGATAGACTGCAGCAGTACTACGGCGTTCCCAACTCTCGCGGGCCGTCTTGCGAGGTTTCGTTTGTAAACGGAAGTCTCCACGCTGTTTGAGATGCACCCTTGCATATGAGCAATCCCAGACACAGACACACGGACGAGATCAAATCCATTTGTTTCCAATAAGGAAGTGGTGTACAGTTTTGGTCCAATCAGATCAGACGCGAACAGCAGTGATTCGGTCGGCGTAGGCATACCTACCGGATCTTCTTTCTACACAAATTAGTTAAAACAAGACTAAGTTGACATTCTTTATTAAAAATAAAACAGCATGAGTTTTCCTTATGTCATAAACTGTCAGAATCAAAAGAGTGACTTTGAGAGCTGTTTCCCCGCTACAATGGAAGTCAATGGACCCTATTTTTTATTTCTTAAATTGCTAATAAACAACACAACGGAGCGAAATAACTCATGGAATGTAATAGTTTGCCCATAATAAGGTAAGAAAACAACCCAAACCTCTAAAGTGGTCTTACCCTTTAAAGGAGCATTCACTGATTTGGGTGATTTGGAAACCAGCCCCCCACGTGTTTGTTGCACACATGCAGAAACACAGAAATCACGTATATTGTCAATTTTGGGTCATTTCTTTTTTTTTTTTTTTTTTTTTTTTTTTGCGGCTTACGCCTTTTATTGATTTTTGAAGGGACAGACAGTAGGCTGACAGGAAACGGGAGAGAGATGAGGGGATGACATGCAGTAAAGGCCGTGTCGGGTCCGGGAGTCGAACCCGCGGCACACTGCGACTGGATTACCAGTCCGGTGCCCAGACCATTACGCTACGGCCTGGGCCAATTTTGGGTCATTTCTGTTCAAATTCAGTTTGCATACCTATTTTGACACATTTTGGCCCTGAGAGCGATTGTTTCCACTGTGGTCCTATGTATTCAATTAATCAAGACATACAATTCTATACAAAAAAAATCATCAATACTAGGAGCAATAAAATATGTATTTACAGAAAAACATTGTGCGATCATTTATTTTGGCAAGCTAGAATACCAGGTCCAGTCCAGTTACAAATTGCAGACAGGAGCTCTTTCTGGTGGTTTTGAAGCAGGGTAGGGAGCAGGGCTTGACATGAACTTTTTGAGGCACTACATTTCCCTTTCACTTAATTGTTCAACTATTGCACAATGTTAAATGTCTTACCTCCCCTCTGCTGTCCAGGTATTCTAATGAGGAGATTGAAGAGAAAGTGAACAGCTTTCGCATGATGCTGCAGGAGCAGGAGCCACCACCAGCTACCACAGAGAGACCATTGTAAGTACCCATGGTGCTTTTCCAGCTCAACTTGACTAGCTTCATCTACTTCAGAAAGGAGCGCTTCAACTAAAATAATATACGTTTAAGATAAGATTTGTCATAGCATTAAAAACGGCAACATTGGCCTGGGCGGTCCAGGCACCTTGGCTGGTAATCCAGTCTTAACAGTGTGCCGCGGGTTTGACTCCCGATCCCGCCGGCCTTTACTGTGTGTCATCCCCCCATATCTCTCCCCATTTCCTGTCAGCCTACTGTCTGTCCCTCCATAAAAAAAACAACGCAACATTTTGTTTGGTAGCAACCCCTCCAAATACTAGCGTCAAATCATGAACAGTGACATATTTCTCAAGTCATAATAGTCTATTGTTTAAAAGACAACCAACCAAGAAAACAACCATTGGATATAAGCATATCATACCTGCTCATTGTGAGCGGTGTGTATTCTTGTTGTGTTGTGGGTGACAACCAAGGGGTAGTGGAGGTGAGATTCACAATAAAATAGGAGATTTCAGACTTAAATGAACTTAAAATGACTTTAATCAAAAGGTTCTGGGAAAAGGGGAATTGTGTCAAAAGGTGAACTTAAGAGACTTCTCGTCTGGAGCCTGTGGCTTTCAGCCTACTGTAGGTTACACGCATTGGGCTTTGCTGTCCTGTGGGTAGAGCAGGGAGAAAGCAGTGACTATCGATTCCACCACTTAATATTATCAGTGGTTACTTAAAATGCTGATTCTCTACCAGGACCAGTGAAAACCTTTTCCTTCTAATTCTCATGGTCCAGCTTCTTCACACAAAAACTGCTCGTGACGGAACGTTCCGCCAATTAGAATCCAACCGGCAACTGCTCCTGGCGGAACGCTCCGTCATATAAGCTTTATTATTGCTATCAAACAGGATCGCTGATTTTATTTTATTTTTGCTTGGCCCTTCCTTCTTCAGCGATCCTAGACTGGTTTCGCACATGCGCAGTGCCGTTCACTTGTATACAGGCTGACTAAAAAGCTGAATAACTCTAAATCAACTGAGCTCTCCATAGTTTTGACATAATGCAGATGTTCGGAGGTCTTTTCTGATTATAGGGTGATCCTGATTGGAACATTGGCGTTTTCTAGAGCACGGATGTCCTCATTTTAGCTCGCTAGAATTGACGCTAATATTTTAGCATCTAAAATGGACGCCCATCACACTAAAACCAAGTAGATCCACCTCGGCAGTTAAGTGTTGGCACTTGCGTCCACCAGGTGGCATTGGAAAGGTTAAAACTATTGGTTGGATAATATTAATTAGAATAAATTTGGAAACTGCATGTTTCAAAACTGATTATATGAGATTCAGATATTTCGTCATCCAGTGCTACCTTTTTAAACCAATGTTAAATGTTGGTTCTGTGTTCAGAAATCTGATCCCGATCCAAACTGTAGAACTGGTGATTCTAGCTTTCTCTGTCTTTCTCAGGGTGACGGAGACGCATGCTCTGGCAGCAGCCAACCAGCAGAAGAACGACCGCCTGCGCGCAGCCTTCGGCATCGCCACCGACTACGTTGACGGCTCCTCCTTCCACCCCGACCGCAAGGTGAAGGAGAAAGAGAAGAGGGAGCAGGAACGCCTGGAGAAAGAGAAGCAACAGCAGCAGCAGAAATATGTGTGAGTAGAAGAGAGGGATGGATTTGAGATGGGGTGTTAAATCATGGGGTGTTGAGTTAAATCAATGTACCGTCAGACTACCGATCCAATCTTTATATTTTCCCAGATAATACAGCTGCACAGGGCATAATTAGTGAACATTTAGCAAAAATGGCAGATTTGCAAGCTCATTATACATCACATTGCAACACGTGAGCTTGTCGATTGGCTATTTTCAGTGGTGAGATTATGTATGGAGGGAAAAATCAGGGGTACAAGTATAGACCCCTGGGGGACACATGTCAACAAAGTATATAGTGTTTGGTTTAAATAACTGCAGTGCACTAGGATGGCTGTGCACTTGGGTGCAATAGAACTTCTTTGAATTGTATATCTGCTAGTCTGTTAGTGAGAAAGTAAAAAACAAGAAATTAAATGTCATTTACAGGTGGCTGCCCTAGCAATATAAAGAAAATGAGTGCCTCTGTGTCTGATTGTGTTTGGCTTAGAGGCCAGCTTTCGATTTAGTTTTTTGGCTTAGAGGCCAGCCAATCATGAAAAGGACTGTTTTTGTCTCAGCGGCGCAAAGGCACAGCTGCACCTTGACATACTAGCCAGCGCAGCCAGTCATGAAAAGGTTGACAGGATGGCTTTTTAAGCCACCTGTAAAAAACACGATCACAAAGTTAAAGTTCATGTCTTCGTGGCCAATCTACAAGCTCGCTTACTATAGCTTAGCATCCCGGACATCTGACTGTGTAACACAGTGAAGAAAACTAGCTGATGTTGTGATCCGTAGAACCGGAAATGACATCGCCAGATTCGCTCTATTTGGCCAAAATAATACTATAGTATTTCCGTGTTAAAATTAGATATAGTGTATGTCACAGATTTTTCTATTGGCATTAAAATGATCAATTATATATGAATAGTGCAGGTAGAAGGCACAATCCAGTGATAATTAGGGTGGCCATAAGAGGGTTAAAACAAATCGATAACACATTGGTGCTCCTAAAAAAAATTCTGGTGCGCACCAGTGCTACCAAGTAAAAAAGTTAATTTCAAGCCTTGATGTGGAATGTTTGTCCTAAAATATGGATGCTAGCTTTCATGAGATTAAAAGGCTTTTCAGCTCTTAAATTATTTATTGCTTGTAAATAGGCATTCCTTATTTCATAATTCTTTGGGGGTAGATGAGTAGGACATTTAATTTAGACTAACCTTTAGTTTCAAACAATTCATACCATAGAGAAGAAAATTGTTAATAAAAATGGCACACATACTTGAGGTGTTATGTAGAATTATCATCATCGTTTGATGGTTTGTCTCACTCCCTCAGGATACTTGACGATTCAGACAACTCTGATTCCCCTCCCAGAAAACAGAGCCGAAAAAAGAAAAAGAAGAACAAGAGCAGAGACAGGTGAGGAACTAGTAGGTCTGCTGACAGAGGTATACACACACATATATAGTTTTTCCTATTAAAAAAAGCATATTTGCGATATAGAAGAGGGGGCTTGGGGGGGGGATGTGAAATTGTACTCCATCTTGGGAGCGAATCCAAGCGCAGATGGCTTATATAACTTTCTATGAACATTTTGGTTTATCTTTGCACAGCTCGGAGAGTCCTTCCCCATCCCCTAATCGCGAGAAGAAGAAACCCAAAAAGAAAAAAAAGAAACGGTATGCTAGTTCTGATATTGACCTCCATCTGTTTTCAGACATTTGTGACATTGGTGATGTATTAATTTGAACTGTCTCTTGTTTCAGAGCGGCATCAGAAGATGACGATGAAATAGATAGGTACGTAGGTGGTGCATTTTTCTTCAAATTATTGGATCTCATTCTCGTAGATTTGCATAGGGTTTAAATTGGAGCCAGTGACCAATATCGGTTGATGTATCAGCCATTATGTAGCTGTGTGTTTTAAAACTGTGTCCCTAAATACATTAAATGATCTCAAATTAAAACTTTTATCAAATCTACATTTTTCTTAACCCCCCCCCCCCCCCCCCCCCCCTCTCTCTCCCCCCCAGTTCTTCAGATGAGAAGCAGAAGGCGGCGAAAAGGAAACGGAAGGGAAGCAACGATGGTAGTCCACCGAAAACCAAGGTTCACAGACGCAGGAGCGCTTCTTCAGCTTCTGCACACAGGTAGAACCAGATGGATCAGGGCATTAAGGAGCCGCTCAGTCTGTTCTCTGCACAAAGATAACATTTACATTCAGTATTGTGATATTAATCATTCAGAATGGCATACATTAAAGAAGAAGTTTTTTCTGCTTTCCCCTGCCTGTACTCTCCAGCCAATCGCCAGCCCCGGAGAAACCACGACAGCAGGGGCAGCCAATCAGGAGAGCAGATGAAGGCAGAAAGGGGCGGTCACCGGACAGACAGGGGCGGGGTCGCAAGGAGGACAGTCCACATCAAAGAGAGGTCAGAAGCTGACATGTGCATCCATTTTTACCAACACAGTAATTTGTTTGCTTGCATAGTAACAAAACACATGAAATCAACGATAAAATACTGAAGGAGGAAACACACTTGGACAATGCTCACTCAATGGTACAGTTGTGACTGGGAGCTCAATTTCAAATATTTCTCACTGGGTGTACAGGAGCCTGATCATTAAAGGGGCATTCCACTCATTTTCAACATTTTACTATGTAATTAATTAATAAAATCATTAACATGGTGAATCACATCTTGATGATGTCATCAAGATGTGATTCACCATGTTAATGATTTTTTCCCCCAGACCTCCAGTTCTAGGAAACACCGAATGGGTGAACAGCTCTAAGGTATATTAATGAGTGGTATTCCCCTTTAAGTGTCTGAAGTCTTTCAGTTCAGTGGTGACCCGGGAGTGAGTTAAATGATGACTCCCAATGATTGACTAGTCAGTTAACTAATCAGTCAGCCATTGGAGGTATTCAGACAATTCAATATTTTATCCATAAAAAAAATCACACCCGTTGACACACCCATGGCTCAATGGTCCAGGCACCTTGGTAATCCAGTCTGACAGTGTGCCGTGCGTTCGACTCCCGATCCCGACGGCCTTTACTTCATGTCTTCCCCCCCATCTCTCTCTCCATTTCCTGTCAGCCTACTGTCTGTCCCTCCATAAAAAAATATATATATCAGACAAATCTCCTTTCATTGTCAATGGCAACTGTGACATGAGTTGTGACAAAGTTTTCAATTTATCAAATTGGTCAAATTATAGGATTAGAAATGTTAACTTGTCATGTGGCAAGTGCATTTCACCCCCAACTTGATATTGCAAGTGATATCTGAAGTTCATTGTAGTTTTCACCCTAGACCTCGAGGATCTGATTTAGCAATTTATTTAATTCACTGTATTTCAGAAATCTCAGAGAACCCACAGCTCCCCGGAACACCAGCAGAGGTCCAACAAGGAGAGAGAAGGAGATCACATGAGGGAGAAGGTCACCTCCAGGAGAAGGCACGACTCCTCGTCACCTTCTCCACTGGCACAGCAAGAGAGAGGCAGGCGCTCCAGGAGCAGAGAGGCACCGCAAGAGAGGGTCAGAGAGGCACAGCAAGAGAGGGGCAGAGAGGCACAGCAAGAGAGGGGCAGAGAGGCACAGCAAGAGAGGGGCAGAGAGGCACAGCAAGAGAGAGGCAGAGAGGCACCGCAAGAGAGAGGCAGGCGCTCCAGGAGCAGAGAGGCACCGCAAGAGAGGGGCAGAGAGGCACCCCAAGAGAGGGGCAGAGAGGCACCCCAAGAGAGGGGCAGAGAGGCACAGCAAGAGAGAGGCAGAGAGGCACCGCAAGAGAGAGGCAGGCGCTCCAGGAGCAGAGAGGCACCGCAAGAGAGGGGCAGAGAGGCACCGCAAGAGAGAGGCAGAGAGGCACCGCAAGAGAGAGGCAGAGAGGCACAGCAAGAGAGAGGCAGAGAGGCACAGCAAGAGAGGGGCAGAGAGGCACAGCAAGAGAGAGGCAGGCGCTCCAGAAGCAGAGAGGCACAGCAAGAGAGAGGCAGAGAGGCACCGCAAGAGAGAGGCAGGCGCTCCAGAAGCAGAGAGGCACAGCAAGAGAGAGGCAGAGAGGCACCGCAAGAGAGGGGCAGAGAGGCACCGCAAGAGAGAGGCAGAGAGGCACAGCAAGAGAGAGGCAGGCGCTCCAGGAGCAGGGAGAGAGGGCGAGAGCGGGAGAACGCTAGACGCTCCAGGAGTGGGGACAAGGAAAAAGGTAGGCGCTCGAGAAGCAGAGAGCGGGAACACGAGAAACCTGCACGGTCCAGAAGTGAGGAGAAAGAGAGGCGGCCAAGAAGCAAAGAGAGGGAAAAGGAGAGAGCCAAACAGTCAGAAAGTGGAGAGAAGGAGCGAGGTAGGCGGTCTAGGAGTAGAGACCTTAGGGAAGCCCAGAAGGACAAAGGAAAGAAGGTAGCCCTGCAAAGGAGCAGACACGACTCCTCCTCTTCTCCCTCTCCGCCTCCTAAAACGGAGAACAGGCGTGCTAGGAGCAGAGAGACTGAGCGAGAGAATGACGGGAAGAAACAGGACAAAAAGCAGAGACATGAGTCGTCGTCGTCGTCGTCATCATCATCTTCATCCTCCTCTTCCTCTTCCTCGTCTTCGCCATCACCGGAAAGAAAGCACGTGAGTAAAGAGAGGAGCGAAGAACGGGAGCGTAAGAAGGAGAATGCGGCATCGCCAAGGGGCTTAGTCAGCAGAGACGACAGGGAGAGGGGAAAGGAGAGGGAGGCATCTCCTCACGGACAGAGAGGAGATGGAGCAAGGGGCAGGCAGCCGACACACCGCTCCCCGTCACCAGCCCCGCCCTTGTCTCTCACCAACGGCCGCCCTAAGGAGCGGGTGCTTGAGGAGAGGAGAGACAGGGAGCAGGGTGAGAAAGGCAAGGACAGGGACTCGAACAAAGACAGACGAGAGAGTGAGAAGGAGCGTGAGCGAAGCCGGGATGGCGGCAAGGAGAGGGACTCCAACAAAGACCGACGAGAGAACGAGAAGGAGCGTGACCAAAGCCGGGATGGCGGCAGAGAGAGAGACTCAAACAAAGACAGAAAGACACGAGAGAAGGAGAGGGTGCAAACCCGGGACAGTGGCAGGGAGAGGGATGCGCCGAGATCCAGTCCTCGGCCCTCCAATGTCCAGACAGCATCCTCAGAGGAGCGGCGCCAGGTCGGCCACATCGAAGTGGAGAGGAGGATGGACCGAGACAGAGCCATGGAAAAGGGCAGAGTTGAACGGCCGCCAGAGATGGACAAAAGACGCACGAGGGATCCGAGCCCTCCGGAAAATAGGAGGCGTGACGTGGAGGCCAAGAAAGGGAAAGAGAGCAGTAGCAGTGATAGCGATAGTGACAGTGACAGTTCCTCTTCTTCCTCTTCATCCTCCTCTTCATCTTCCTCCTCCTCGTCTTCGGAAGATGAGGGTAAGGCGAAGAAAGACAGCGTGAAAGGGAAGGACAAAGGTTCCCCAGTGAAGGTGACGCCACCCCCTCTGGTCCCAGCTCCTGCCATCGGCGCTGCCTACCAGAGGTATTTAGCCAGTGGCGGAAGAGAGAGCTCTGCCTCTGGAGACGGAGATGGACAGAGGCAGGATGAGAGGGGAGCGGGAGAAGACAGTGAAAAGCCTCTTCACAGATCGCCCGTCAAAGACAAATGCGCCGAGCAAGCGAGAGGCCAGGAGCGATACAGTCCCACGCAGGTGGACAGTCCCAGCCCCCCTCGTCCCTCGCCGCCGCGGATTATGGCCCCTGCAGATCCTGAGAGAGGGAGGGAGAAGGAAGCAGCCAAGCATCCCGAAAGATATAGCCCAGGGCAGAGGACGTCACCCTCTCCATCCCCGAAACCCCCCGCCGTCCAGCAGCGCCGCTCGCCCTCCCCGGCGCCTCGCCGCACCCCACCGCGGCAATACCAGGACCCCCCGCCTCGCTCCAGAGGGAGACACTCTCCTCTGGCACGCTCCCCGAGACGCAGCCGAAGCCGGGAGGCTGATCGGGACAGGGAAAGAGAGAGGCAGCGGGATAGAGACCGTGAGCGAGACAGGGAGAGAGGTGTGAGAGACACCCGAGAGAGGTTTGCCAGAAGGAGCAGGTCTAGAAGCCCCAGGAGACGCAGCCCCGCCGCTTACAGGTAAGGTGACATTAGAGCTTGTTGTATCCAATAACCGTTGATTTATACTTGTTTTCGCTGCACACCGAAAATAGCCAATCTGTTTGCTTGTAGACTAGCTATTTTCACTGTGCGACACCAGCCTGCAACTAATTTTAAATCAAGGGGATAATTAATTCTCAATTATTATCAGCTCATTTATTTTCCTGTTTGTTAGCTACTTAAATTTATAAATTGACAATCTAACACAATTATTTAAATGATTTAATAAAAATGCTTTCATTGCTTACGGTAAATAAAATTAATGTATATTACTGCTTTGCCCGAAAGTACTCTTTAGTGTAGTGACTGTTTTGTAAATTACATTCTGTCATTGTTTAAATTGCTGCCATATCTATAGTCCAAATTAGTTCATGTCTATAGCAACGGTCTGCTATCCATTAATGTTGAGCGATATGACAAAAATATATGCCACCACCAGCCCGGTGATTGAAATAATGTGAGAACAGCTCCACTATGTCAACTTATGCTTCACTGTGTCGGAAATGGCACATCTGTTATTTTTGGCACACAGTCCTCTCGTGCACCAAAGTATACATTCGTCTATAACACGTGCAGTACCAGTGTATAGGGCAGCAAACTTCCAAGTAGCTGGATCTCAAAATGTGTGCAATTTTTTGCAATTCAATTAATTAAATTACAATGAATCTCAAAACTCTGAATTCATAAATGTATGATATCTTAGTTTTAGTATTCTGATAAACACAATGCCCTGTTTTGTCCAAGGTCCCGTCGCTCCCCCTCTCCCCCACGCAGGAGGAGGAGCAGCCGCTCACTCTCCCGGGAACGAGCGAGAGAAAAGGAACGAGAAAGGGAACGTGAGCGTAACCGAGAGCGGGAGGCAGATCGAGCACGCGAGCGGGAGCGGGAGGCGGATCGAGCGCGTGAGCGGGAGGCAGAGAGAGGCCGTGAGAGAGAGGCAGAGAGAGCTCGAGAGCGTGAAAGGGAGCAAGAACGGAGGGAGCGCCAACGGCAGAGAGATCCTCCCCTGCCCACTCATCGTCGATTCTCCTCTTCTTCATCCTCCTCCTCTTCATCCTCCTCTTCCAACTCCCCGTCGCCCTCACCGTCCCGCGAAAGAAAGGAGGCTCCCCCTGCCGAGAAGGGTCCAAAGGCGTCGTCGGAGACAAGGGACAGGAGGACAGAGCAGGCGGATGGGGGGAAGAGAACTGAAGCTTCCCCATCTCATGTGCCCTCCAAAGACGACGGAGACCATGCCACGGAAGCCAGGTGTTCTGACCCGGCCCGCAGTATGTCGCCATCCAACCGCAAAGCAGATGCTAGTGATTTGGTTAGAGACGCGTCGAAGAATCAGTCTCCACCGGCAGCCGCTCAGCCCCCCAAGCAGGCCAGTAGCACGCAGGGCAGCAGCGTGAACGGGAAGCAGGCCAAAGAGGCCAAGAAGGTCAAAAGGAGCAGCAGCTCCAGCTCCTCTTCTTCTTCATCTTCCTCCTCATCATCTAATTCGTCAGATAGCTCTGACTCCGAGGCGGAGCAGGTGAAAGGGTGAGCAGACGTTACTGAATACATTACAGATGAAACTAGAAATGCACTGTCGAGCTGCCAACTTGCGCTTTGCACACACATACTTGTGTGTGAGCACAACACGCAACTTATCTCTGACTCTTGTCAACTTACTGTGGTGTAACCAATCGAAAACAGAATTCCTTTCCAATAATATAACTTTAAATAAAAAAACATTCGAGAATTAAGGTGTTCTTACACCTAATTAACTTTCCACAAATTACGATGTGTTGCAAACTTGACTTACTTGACTTAAGCCCTTTGCTCCTCTAGGGTGCATAGGTCGTTGACAAATGTCCTCCATTTCACTCTGCTTTTTAGAGATCTCCCCAGTTGAGCCCTCTCTCTGCCATTCCTGCTTCGATACCTCTTCTCCAGCTGTTCCTGGGGCGACCTCGTTTCCTTTTTCCTTGGGGGTTCCATTTCATTTGTCTGGTGATGTTTGTCGCAGGTTTTCTGAGGGTGTGGCCAATCCAACTACACTTTCTCTTTCGGATGTGTTGCAAAGACTTATAACAATTCTATTGTCCAGTCAAAACCAATTCACAATCCCTGATTGGCCGAGGGGACCACCAAAAATTCACAATTCCTGATTGGCCGAGGGTGTCACCGACGTACGCACGCAGCGCCCTGATTGGCCGAGGGTGTCACCGACGTACGCACGCAGCGCCCTGATTGGCAGAGGGTGTCAACGACATACGCAGCCGAAAACAGTACTTGCACACGAACTACAAGGCGGTACAATGCGTTGTGATCTTGTAGATGTGCTATATTTTCCCAATGTTTGCCCCAGAATAGGGATGTGTGCTTAATTCTCTTCTGTTTTCCTCCCCTGAACAGAAAGACCACTGCAGCTCAGAGCTCCTCATCTTCATCATCTTCCTCTGAAAGTGAAAAGGAAACCAAGAAAAAGAGGTGAACAGAAAATCATACCTACCGTAATTATTTAGGAACTTTATGTTTTCCTGATCCTGTGTCCTCTGTTGAACGCTGACATACAACCTCCTGGAACTACCAGACCTTATGTCAGTTGGTATCTCTGCCTTCGTCTTTGTCCCTTACATAGCCAAATGAGGTGCTACTTTCCTAGCATCTTGCTAAAAGCATATATATATATTTTTTTACTAATTTCACAAATGCTGCCCCGTTGGGTCATGTTGGAGTTACAGACCGACAGACAGACATAGTTACAGGGTCCATTTGACATCCCCATAGGAATCGTTAAAGGGGACCATTAAGAGTGAATCGTTAATGACCTGGAACCCTAGACAGAAGTACTTGCTTATTATTTACGAAATTAAATATCCTTGCTCTGTGGTTCTTCTGGTGATTTTCTTATTTGCTTCACTAGCCCGCCTAAACCTTCCAGGGTGCCGGCAGATTCACTGAGGGATTCTCGCTCACTCAGCTACTCTCCCCCGGGACACAGAAGGGCTGCACATTCCCCGTCCGCTCGCAGGTATATTATATGATATGATTATTATATTTGGGGGTCCTTGACATGAAAATGTTTGAGAACGACTGACATAGAAACATAGGTTCTTCAGAAAACTGTTAGGATTTAGAAGGCATTTGTAGAATCTGTTCTCAGGTCTAAATGGGTTAATTTGATAAAGCATCTCATTATTGCAAAATGTATATACTCATTTGGCACTCTGATAGAGAAATGTACTTTATCTGGATTTGGATCGCTAGTATCGCTATTCATGTATGAAAATATGTCAATTTGGGATTGTAATTTACAGAATCAGAAGAATCAGCTCAACCTTATCCCAGTGGTTGACCAAACCTTTTCATGTCAAGGACCCCTAAATTGAAACTTATCAGCCTGTGGACCCCCATTTAAAAACATATGCCAGGACCCCCATAAGAGAAGACTTTTACAGCTCTAGCAGAGATTCTCAACCCGTTTAATTTCAAGGACCCCCAGTTTTACATGTATTAGTCTGTGGACCCCCATTTAATGGCATTTCATTATCTGGGACCCCCAATTTATATTGTAAAATCAATGTTAATTTCAGGTCCATTTGGTTCCATTTGTAAACTATCATTTAACTGGGGACCCCCTGGAACTCCCTCAAGGACCCCTGGGGGTCCCTACACCCCACTTTGGGAACCACTGGTGTTGACCATCCGCGTTTTCTTCCCTTGCTTTCTCATCAGGGCTGACGGTAAGAGTTCATCCAGCCGCTCTCCGAGCAGCAGACGGCGAAGAAAATGAGCCCACAGTTGGTACCCTTCAGTCCTTCACCATTTAAACACCCCCAACCCAAAGGAATGGTCCCTGGGCTGTACTATGGACTGCATAGCCAGTGGTCAGATTGGCTACGTATAGCTGTGACTGATGAGGGAGCCCACTTTGGTTCTGGGGTCACTTCCGAATAGTCAAGTCGGCTGAATTTGTAATTGACTAATTTCTTTGTATGATCTGAAGGAGTGGTAGAGGAGGCAGAACTGTAAGCGAGACGAGATTAGCTGGTGGGAGAGTTGCACTATCACATACGCATCCACACACACACACGTACATGAACCTGATTTATACTTATTTGCGTGCCAGTGTCTTGCACCGAAAATAAACGATCTGCAAGCTCGCCGACACGTGAGCTTGTAGATCTGCAATGTTCAGTGTGAGATGATGCGTAACCAAGTATAACTGAGGCAATACAGGCGGCAACTGCACACTGATGTAAAATAAATGTAACTCAATGAAAGAATGTTAACTTGGCTCTCCTCTGCCCTCTGTGCTGTCTGTCTGGCATTGTTCTAAATGTAGATACAGTATGAGCCGTCTGTATTTTGTTTAATCTTAACTGAACGGATGTGCCCTTTCCATGTAATGTGATTAGGAGGTACAATATTATGTGGTTCATTTCTTTGTTTAAAATAATAAAATGTGGTTGTACCTTTTAATTGTGTTGCATTAATTTCCTGCACTGTAAATGTACTGTACATTTGTGAGGGAAATGTCATTGGGAGTCTCCTAGGGCTCTAGACTAGACCTCCCGTTAAAATTTTACAATGTAGACTGTATGCTGTGGACTGAAAACAAGAGGGTGTAGTATAGGGTCTACTCTAACTGATCTACAAGCTCACAATACGTTGCAAGCTTGTAGACGGGCTACTTTAGCTTCTTGTAAATGTTCACCCCAGGATAGGGATGCTAGGGTTCAAGTGTTTAAAGCATTGAGATGCTACTGGAAGATGTGGTCTCAAGGTTGTTTTTGCAGTTTCACCTGAAAACCTTTGAGAGAAGGTTGGAGGGGTTCCAGGAAAAGTAACTAATTACAAATACTCATTACGGTAACTTTTAATGTAATACTACTTTGAATAGATTATAAAATCAATTGTACTTTCACTTTTTTTTCCTTCAAATGAAATATTGTACTTCTAGAAAGAAGTATCGTATAGTTTTACTGTTGATACAATCAGGATATATGTAGTTTTGAACCTTTTTGTCTCTTGTAAGGCAATGTTTGAGAAATCTTTCTTGTAAATAAAAGATGCTGACAACATTTAAGAGCATCAGTTAATTGATTTGATTTATTTAAGAGAAAACATGACTAACATGCTTCTCAGAAATAAGAACACACCATATTTCCATTGTGGCCCAAACAAAAACGCATTGGTAGACCACATGAATGGTTAGCGTTAGTCAACTCAAGACATGGGTCACATTGGTGTTGTGTTGCTGCCCTCGGGTGGTCGAGTAAGGTACTGACGCTTGTGTGTCTCAGTCAAGGGTCCAAGAAATATAACTCTAAACCAGTGGTTTCCAGGGACCACCAGTGGTCCTTGAGGGGGTTCCAGGTGGGCCCTAGCTAAATGGAGTTCATTGTAACGCTCTCAAGAGTTACATTATTGTTAAACATCTGCATTACTTCATTTACAATAATTCTACACAATTTAGAGAATGTAGAATTGTTATTTTGATCAACATTTGCCAAAAGCATGGAATTGTAGACAATCTTATCCAACGACAACAAAATATCCTTTCGTTTTGGGTCTGAGAGGCTTAATCTCGTTAAATGGTGGTCCATGGCTCAAATGCGGAATAAATAATGGTAAATAAATAACATACTTTCCTACTTTGCCAAAGAGATCAAACCGCATCATCCCAGCAAACAAGAGTGTTCACTGGGGCCCAGGCCGTAGCGTAACGGTCTGGGCACCGGACTGGTAATCCAGTCGCAGTGTGCCGCGGGTTCCACTCCCGGACCCGACACGGCCTTTACTGCATGTCATCCCCCCATCTCTCTCCCATTTCCTGTCAGCCTACTGTCTGTCCCTTCAAAAATCAATAAAAGGCGTAAGCCGCAAAAAAATATCTTAAAAAAAAAAAAGAGTGTTCACTGGGCCGATGCAGAACAGCTTCATTTATTTTATTTTAATATATTTCTCACATTCTCTTCATGTTTAGTAGATACAGTATTCCTGACCTTAATTCAAAATAAATTTGAAATCTTGTTTAATTGAAATTACAAACCTATCCACATTGCTCAGAGTCAGCACCAATTATATGAAGATACCGGTAGGTTGAAAACATTCTGTATTCAGAATGTTTTGGGGTAAAAATACAATATTGGGTTTATTGGTATAAAAATATACTTGCAGTACTAAATGTAAAAGTACTTAAGAATCAAAAATACTATTTCATATCATCTTCTTAGATTGTTAATGTTGCAGCTGGTAAAGGTGGGGATGAATTTAATTAACATGTTTCTGGGTAGCTTAACTTAATACAAAAAAATCCGGCAATGTATGTTTTATTTTAATAAGCTAAATGTGCAAAGTAAAGGTAGTGGATAAAGTACAATATTTGTCTCTGTGCTGATGTAGCGGAGAAAACTTCAGAAAAGTATGACAAAATGGAAATACCAGTACAGTAAAGTACAGTGAGAAAATTACTAAGGATACAGGATATGATGGGAAAAACACAAGAATTGTCCACATGACAAGTTAACTGACAGTGTCAGCAGTATGATTTATTCCTCACATTAAATCAAATATCTTCCAAGTAGAACAATATATGAATATACAGTAATGACTGATGTATTACTTGGAATGCACATTGTGTCGCACATCTAAGTATGAATCAGGATTAATCTTTAGCTGATTGAGCCAGTACTAAGATTTATAAAATTATCCGAGTCTGAAAAATGATTAGGATAAGCATAACCCAGTTAACACACCTAGACTTCTGCTCTCTTTAATTGGTAAACGTAAACTCTAGTCTGTTTTCTTTTCATTTCTAACTTAAATACATTTATACTTTATTGACCAAGGTCTCTCAAAGGTCTGTCCTCGGCCCCCTCCTTTTTTCCCCTCGACGAGACATCTTTGCTAAAAACAGCAGATCCACCAGCACGCAATGCATCCTATCTCGTAGCGATGCAATGTGTTGTATTTGTGGATCGCTGACTGTTATGTCACACCCATAATAGGGACACTAGTGTTCCAGACAGTCTACTTGCTCTTCAGATTAATCTGGCAAATACAAGCTCTCAGAACAGTGAGTCAACACTCAAAAGGGTCTCTGCAGGAAGGCGATGGGAGGAGAACCCACACTGGCCGGGCTGCGGAGGTGTGAGTCATAGGAGCCAGGCGTCTTCGGCGTACCGCAGTGCAGGAAATCGTCCTCGTCTTCCATCGAGCTCTGCCTCCTCCTCCGGCCGGTTTCATCAAGCTGCGTCTCTGCGGGCTCCTCCCAAACCTGGTAGAGGGGCTCGATCAGCTTCCCCGACACCTTGAGCAGGTAGGGGTCAAAGGGGAAGAAGCTGTCGAGCGGGTTGGTGTTGGTGTGGGCACCGTCGCCGCCCTTGGAGCTACGAAGCACTGGCAGCATGTGGCGATTGTTCTTCTCGATGACAGTGTAGCAGAACACCAGCTGGTACTTCCGGGTGATGGCGGCAAACATGTTTGTGACGGCGGGCAGGCAGACTTTAAGAGGGTTTAGTTGGCACATCACCAGGCGCTCCAGTTTGAGGCTCTGCAGATACTCGAGGCCTTTCTTCATGTTGCCGTCCAGCATGGCTCTGTGTCTGAAGATGAGGGTGTAGAAGACGGCCTGGCAGGCACTGTAGAAAGGTCCGTGCAAGCTCACGTCACAGTACGCCCTCTGCCCGCCGCAGTCCTGGCCGTTGATGTAGCGGTGGAGCCAGGGAACCAGCAGGTCCAGGCAAGCACGCACCGTAGCCACGGGAAGGAATTTTGCACGGGCCAGGAAGCTGCCCATGTATCCCGCGGCGGCCTGGCGCAGGACTGCAGGCTGCGAGGGGCTCTGAACAAACTTCCACAGATGCTCCAAAAAGGCCTCTGCCAGGCCCACATGGAAACTGGACAGGTAGAACAGAACGTACTGGACATGAGCGCAGGCGTGCGTGGGGAGGATGAGCTTGTCAAACACACCCATCAGCTCTCTATACAGTTCTTTTGTCCTCTCCACTTCCAGCTTACCGTTGACATGGCAGATGTCCTTGATATAAGCCAACAGCACAGCCATGAGAGTGTCCAGCCTCTCGGCCACTGGGTGGGCCATCATTGAACCACCTGGTGGCCCGGAGGCCTTGAACGCTGACAAGTCGTCCTCATCCATGTCAAAGAGTCCTTCTTCAACACATTCTCCTTCCATGTGTTTCAGTGTGGAATCCTCCTCTACCTCTTCTATCTCCGCCCGTGGGGCACTCACATCAAGTTTCAGCATCCTTCCAATGATGAGCTCCAGTATATCTCGGCGGATGGAGGGGAGATACACTGTTAACCTCAGGAGGTTATGGACGTAACATTCCAGGGTTCTGGAGGATTTCTTCACAAACGGGAAACCGTCGTTGAGAATGGGCATCAGGAAGTGGCTGGTAGACGGGACATATCTGGCAATGAGCTGCAGGGCCCGGTGACACTGATCAAAGTTCTTTGGCAGGTCCTCACTCTCGTCGTCCGAATCCGAGATGTCCACCCCTTCTTCGTGGATCTTCACTCTCTTGGGGGTGAAGTGGGAGATCACCATCTTGAGGCATGAGCGGAGGTAGACCGTCTGAGCCGAGACCAGGTTGCTGAGGAAGGCCAGGTACTCCTCCACCACCGCTGGGCTGCGTCCCAGCCACGGCACCCTTAGCAGTGTGTAGATGAGCTGCTCGTCGTCCTTGCTGAGCAGGGTCACACAGCCCCGGAACTCCTGGAGCCAGTTGATGATCTGTGCGTCCTTTATCTCAGGATCAGCCAGCTGGTGTTTCAGCAGCTCATAGTCACTGGAGTCTCCCTGATTGTGTTTGGTCAAGGTGTCCACCACGCTGCTTCCAAACCGGACAGTCTTCATAGGAGGAGTGTTCATGAAGTCACGGTTGCCCATCTCCATGTTGCAAAAAAAAAAGTGACCCACAGGCACTTGTGTTTTTAGCGTGGTGCTAAGCTAAATGGCTAACATCAGCCATGACGACTCAAGCTACAAAAACGTAATACAGCTAGCTTAGATGCGTGGTATACTACTACTACTACTCACAGTTCGGTCTATATGACTTTACAGATGCATCTCGTGATAGTATAGTGATTCATAGGAGATGACAGTCACCTCGAAACACGTACGACGTACATGAAAAACAATACATGCTGGAGTGGGGAAAATGCGTAGCGCCACGAGAAGACTTCCGACTCCCAGCCAAGGACTGTATAAAGAGGACGGGAAGCGAAGACCGTAAGGGCGCCGCCATGGTGCTCCATGGAAGGAAAGAAACATGCGCAATGGGCTATATGCAGCCAACACTTCCGCGTTCAGCTTCCTTGGTCTGCAACTGCGCATGTTTTTTTCCTTCCATGGAGCACCATGTGAGCAACATGGCGGCACCCTTACGGTCTTCGCTTCTTGTCCTCTTTAGACAGTCCTTGCTCCCAGCTAGACTAGGATGATCCATTCACTGATCCGGGCTGGAACTAGAGCGGATACAGAAACGGCATATGCATATGTGTTACCGGATACAGTAAGCGGACTTTGGGCCGGATCAAAGCATTGAGCAGTAAACAGAAACTAGAAGCTTTACATGGGTTCTGCAGCTTGGTGACGCAAGATGACGTCCCCATGATGCGACCATTGAGCTCTGATGTCATAGTTCCGCGTCCGCCACACCGATTTGAAAACGACAATACTTTAGTGTTGTTGAGTTGTTCTTGTAATAAACTCACATTCGCATTGACAGATAGAACCCTGCATGAGTCGAAAAATGGGCCCCATAGAGGTAACTATTTAAAATGCTTTTCTGATATAAATTGTTCTAGTTTTTACTAGCCAAACTCTCCCAAGCAGCACCTTAATGTTCTGCATGATGGTCAGGTCCATTGTGATAAACTGGACTCAATCCTGGGTGTTTTAACTCTGAGAAGGTGACAGATCTACCATTTGCACCTTCAAAAGTCTCACTTGGGTTTGGATGCATTTGCTTGTTGTTGTTTATTGTTTTGTACAAAGAGTTACAAACATGAGTTAGTCAGGGTGATGGTCCACTCCAGACCAGTGTTGTTCCTAGCTCTGGCCCATAGCTCTAATGCGTTTCATTTAGAGTTATGGA
This sequence comes from Protomyctophum parallelum, assembly GCF_964188405.1. Classification (NCBI taxonomy): domain Eukaryota; kingdom Metazoa; phylum Chordata; class Actinopteri; order Myctophiformes; family Myctophidae; genus Protomyctophum; species Protomyctophum parallelum. The sequence goes on along the minus strand of NC_139708.1, from coordinate 14,923,977 downwards.
CCAGAGCTATGTTGTTCCAATCATTCTGTTCTTCTCCATCCATGCAGCATCTCCACATGTCCGTCTTCTCCCAGAGCTTCTCTCCATGTGGTCGCTACCTGGCAGCGGGCAACAACTATGGAGAAATAGCTCTCTTCAGGTTCATTATTTAACCACCCTATTGATTTAATTGACTGACTTATTATGGACCCAGACGTCATCTGAAATAAATGCTTAAACTGGACATTTAGAAACACCGTAATAGTGAAAACGGATTAGACTTTTAAGGACATGAACATATCTATTTGTACTACCAGACTAGCCCTGGTCCAGTGCTTACAGCGAGTCTCTCTCTCGCTGTAAGCACTGGACCAGGGTTACTACCAGACTAAATAAAAAAATAAAGTGTAAAAAATGGGACAATTTTGAATACTGGTAATCTTATTCTGTGCAAAAAAAAACTATATAAATAATTTACACTTTTGTACTGTAGGCAGCAGTACAATACAGAATAATACATACATGCTGGCTAAGTATGTACATAGTAGTGCAATTTTAAATACAGTAGTATGTGTAAGATAATGCTCCAAAAAGATTACAAATATATTTTCTGAGTAATGTATTTACAGATTGAAGACTTGGTCTCTCACTCTCACTCTCTGTTTCGCTCTTTCCAGCCTCTCCTCAGCTCTCAGCCCAGATGCTACTGAACTGAGCCAAAAACCCATACTAACATTCACAGGTTAGTCAGTATTGTATTGGCAGTGTCGTACATTTCCTCCTGTTAGAACCTACTGCCTGGAATAGATCTGCACATATCCAGAAGTACAATGTTTTTTGCCTATTTCTTTGAGCCATTGTATGTTTGAACGTAGCTTATATTCTCTGTTTTGTTTCCAAATATGTGGGAAAATGGACGTAACTGTAAAAACAAATAACAATTAGAAAATGTAATTAAGTAATGCATTTTATGCAAATATGCATTGGTATGGTTACCCATGACAGCAATGTTATGTACTGTATCTTTTGCTTTAATATTAGTCAAAGTGTATCTATTGCCTTAATATTAGTCAAAATGTATCTATTGCCTTAATATTAGTCAAAGTGAATTCTGAATTATGTGATTGGGACATAAGATCCTGCAGTGCACATTCCCTCTATGCAACAAAGGTCAACTTTAATGTTTCATTTGTGTTCATCATTGTATTACAAAGGTCCTTTGGGTGAACCCTAGGTCAGAAAACTTGAGCCATTCAGCATTCACGGCCAACACTACTTGAAATTAGCCACCATAGCTCAAGAGTGTCAAGTTAAAACTGCAAAGCGGTCGACAATGACAAGGATAATACTCTATCCTCCCTTACTGGGTTGAAGTGTGTATATAGTCAATATTACAGACCAACTCAAACGGGGCACTAGTTGTGAACTTGTGATACATCCCATCAGGGCTCTCTGTGGGACATTGGGATGTTTTTGTTTGATGCGAGCACATTTCTTCAGTCTTCAATGAATGGTACATGAAGCGCCAATACAACCTTTTTGTCGGGCAAGATATCAGCAGCTACAATGGCCTTGGCAGTTTGCAGTGTCCACAGGTACAGGTTTTAGCTGTGGTGTGGAGTATTCCTTCACAAATGGTGGTGTATTTTTCCTCTCTCCTCAGCTCATGAGGGGCCAGTGTTCTCTCTGCTCTCCACCGACTCTCAGCTCCTCAGTGCTGGGAACGGTGAGGTCAGTGCCTGGAGCTGGACTGAACTCATTAAGAAGGTACACTATCCTTTACTTTAGACAGTTTTTGTGTTTGTTTTGTTAAAAAGTTAAAGCTTGTTTGTTCAGTAACAGGAGTCTCCCTGTCTCTCCAGCTCTAGTAAACAGAAATTACATTTTCAGGTGGGTTACAAATTTCACCCAGAGTTGAAATATCATTTATCAAATTCCGGATCATTTAGTTGTTTCATAATTTCCAGTTTCATTTACTTATCCTGTACCCTGAATCCTGCATGAGTCCTCTCTACTGTACCCTGTATCGTGTATCCAGATTGGATGAAATTTATATCTAGACTTAAAAATGTATTTTCTGTTTACTTAAGAGCTGGAGCAACAGGGAGTTCCTGTTACTGAAACACGCTATATCATAGCAATACTTATTATTGGAATATAGAGCTATTTAACACCTGTTTTAACTATTGTATTTAGTTATGTCACTTACAGTAGTTTATTTCCAGAAATTATAATCTGACATGTTTTCTATTTGTGCCTTTTCATACAGAATACCAAAGCGGCTTGGACTCGCAGGCCCAACTACAAGTGAGACTGTGTGTGTGTGTGTGTGTGTGTGTGTGTGTGTGTGTGTTTCAGCGTAGATGTGTGTGCGTGTGTGGGCTTTAATGGTATGCAGACCATAAATGGGGTCTTTGTTTTGCTTTCAGATCCAGCCTGGAGATCCCGGAGATTAATGCCATGATTATCAACCCCACAGTAAGTATACTCTAACACAGTGGTTCCAAAAGTAGGGTCCGCGGACCGACGCCTAGCCAGGAGGTCCGCAAAACAATTCTGATTATTTTCTTTGCCAGTGAAGTATGGTATGTGTGATATGTGAGTTTACCATAATCACAGTAATCCTTAATCTTATTCCATCATTCAAGGGCCTTTGGATAGAAATGAAACAGACTCCATGCAATCACTTTCAGTTAGAGTGCTCAGTGCTGCAGAGGCTGTGTCTGTGACAGTGACCAGATTAATTGATGCATCAAGGGAGGCAATTATGCTACTGCACTGTCAAATAGGTCTACATGCTACATCTATTCTACTAAGATAGCATCTTAAATAAATGTTGTGAAAATGTGTTGTGACTTTGATTGAAAAGCATCTAAATGTAAGGTTGAAAATATGCTTATCGGTGTTGCGATGATGAAAAATGTCTTACCCCCAAGGGGTACCTGGGCCAAAAAGGTTTGGGAACCCCTGCTCTAACAGGCAGGTTTCAGCCTTCAGGCCGTGGACTGGGGGGCAAGTATTTTTTGATATTTGATATTAATTTGATCAGACACCTTCCTGTACAAACAAACTCCATTACACCTGTCCTTGGTTCTGGTAACCGATATTGTCCTTATAATACGTTAGGGGGCTGTGTTTTTTCAATAACCTTTTTCATATATCCATCCATCCATCTTCAGCAGCTTATCTGTAGTCGGGTCGCAGGGGCAAAAGCTCCACCAGAGAGCTCCAAGAGCTAAATCCGACTTAGTCTGACTTCAGGGCCTGGGCGGTTAGCTCAACCGCCTGGGCACCTAGGCTGCTGAGCCAGCCTGATGGCGTGCCGCAAGCTCGACTCCCGTCTTCCCCCCCCCATCTCTCTCCCCATTTCCTGTAAAATTATTTTCAACCTTTCAATACAGGCAGAAAAGGCCCAAAAAATATCTTTAAATTAAAAATATAAATAAAGTCTGACTTCAGGCTTAATGGGAAACTTCACAACTTTTGCTACAAATATATATGTTAATGACGTTTAGAAGATTTAGAACACTTTTCTGGGGGGTTTTATGTGTGTAATATGTGGTTTTAGATATTTTAGTTTTTAGCACTGCGCCTAGTGTCTCTGATTTCATCGACACTGGTCTCACTTACTTCCTGGACTACATCAAGGACTGTAAGGAGGACGAGACGCGAAGACCGTACGGGCAACGCCATGGTGCTCCATGGAAGGAAAGAAACATGTGCAGTTGAGACCAGGAAGTTGTACATGCACAAATTTGGGCATGTACAACTTCCTGGTCTCAACTGCGCAATGTAAAAAAATAAATTGCAGATCTACAAGCTCTTAGCATTATGTGCATGGCACGAAATAATGCGATACGATTGTATATCTGCTATTCTTTAATAGCCAATATATAAAATAATGATTTTAACAAATCTATTGACACCGATGCTTATGCTAGAAGATATTTTTATTTAAGTTTCTTGCCATTGTGTGCATCTCAGGACAACAGTCTGGTTGTTGGTGGAGGAGACAACAACATTCACATCATGGACCTGGAGCACGGTACCTTCAAGGTAATGACACTTCTGTTCCTGAGTTTAAGTTTAATTTAACCCAAAGTGTACAAATGGAATGGCCCGGGTAATTTGGTTGCACTGTCTTGTACACTCGTAACTTGTAACTTAGAGTTAAATTAACATTCATTATTTTACTGTGTGTTTGTGTTGATGCACATTTATGGTCCAGTGTACCAACTGTGTGCTGGTGAAACCGATCCAGGCGTTATAGTATGATAACACAATACAGTATTAGTAGATGCATGAATTGTTTTCAATTAGAGCGTGTGTCCACAAAATGAAGAGAAACAACCAACAAGGGATTTAAATCCCATCAGAACAAATAACACCCTGACTCATTACGATTGGATAATTGTGTTTTAAAGATACAAGATGGTCCCCTGCGTGGGAGAGCTACTCATCCAAGAGGAAACTGCCCCTTGGACAGGGGATATAGCTTCAGGCAGAGCTGCATGTGAACCAGTATTAGATTTCTCAATGGATAAAGTGGTGGAGACCACCTCCAACCACTGCAGATGTGCCACTTATATTGTATTAACATATTCTACCATACAGCTGAGTCTAAATCGAAATGTATTCATGTTTTGGATTACATTTAAGTTAACTTGCCTGTGTCTTCTGTCGCTAGTCCGTTCTCCAGGGTCACACAGACTACATCCACTGTCTGGGACTGAGAGACAGGGAAGGGGAGATACTGTCAGGAAGCGAGGACGGTGCCGTCAGGATCTGGGGTGAGTGGCGGCCTTGAATGGCAGTTGACTTCAGCCTCATTTGACTTGAGATTAAAAAAATAGAAAAATAAATTCTTGCTATAATTCTAGACTCCAGGACGAACCAATCTGTACACTGCATTGAAGTTTACAAGTATGAGGTAAGACAATACAAGAGTTCCTGAATATTTAATAGTTAAATGTGATCAATTAAACATGAATTGGACGGAATTGATTAGTAAAGAATATATGGTACTTTAAAAATAGGAGAGATGTTATGTAGGCTGTATTGGTGAACAGGCTGCTAGAATGTGCAATATTACTGACTGCATTGAAGTTTACAAGTATGAGGTAACAAGACATGGGTTCCTGTTTAATACTTAAATATGATTAATTAAACATGAATATATAAACACACACACATATTACACACACCCTTTTCAACTTACATCAATGCATCATTCTGAAGCAACAGAAATGTAATAATATAAGATTCTCTCGGCCCAGGCCGTAGCGTAACGGTCTGGGCACCGGACTGGTAATCCAGTCGCAGTGTGCCGCGGGTTCGACTCCCGGACCCGACACGGCCTTTACTGCATGTCATCCCCCCATCTCTCTCCCGTTTCCTGTCAGCCTACTGTCTGTCCCTTCAAAAATCAATAAAAGGCGTAAGCCGCAAAAAAAAAAAAAAAAAAAATATATATATATATATAAGATTCTCTCTGAAAAAACAGGCTGCTAATCCTGCTATAGAGTGCGCAACGTTTTATACTGGTCGTTAGTCCCGATCTTGGTGATGAACATTTTGGAAGCGAAATGCAAAGATGTAATAAATCAGACATGTATTAATTTTGAAATCAGACAAAAAACTGTTGAAATGAGAGAAAAGTAGAAAAAAGGAATACTGACAAAAGGGTCCACAAACCTGTAGTTATCATTTCTAAAAGGTTCATAAAAAGGTAAAAGAAGAAGGAAAAAAATGGAAAATGGCATTTTTCACTCTGTGATAGCAAGACTTTATTTACACAGCTAGGTTGTTCATTCAGCCCTCAGGAACAGTTTCTCAACCAGTATGTCAAGACGCAAAAGTGGGTCATGTAATGTTCTAACAGTGTCAACAATGTACTTTAACCAAAAACTCTCTATTCTTATTGAAACGGAGCCAACTTGCAACCATACTTGGTACACTGGTTCAAATTCCTTAGCCAAAGTCAGTTGTGCATCTGCAAACATTCTGTCAAAAGCACAGATCTACAAGCTCACGCGTCATTTTGTGTTATATTGTGTTAGAGAGGGGAAAAAAGGACGTGTACCAAGTATAGACCCCCGGTAATCACAACAATGTCCAAACTACAGTACAATACAAATGGTATGCTAGTGTCCAATGTCGTCTGCTTCAAATGATACCGATTTCTTTCTTTTTTTTAAATACGTTTTTATTTCATTTTTGGATTAAAGGCACAGAGAGATACATGCATACAAAGAAAATGCACACAAAACATAATTCAAATTCTTTGCCAACTGCAATCAGTGGCTTGCCCCCTAAAAATCCTACCCCCAAACCCCAGCACCAACCACTGTTGACAAAAAAGTTATTATAACAATTAAATACAACATAAAAATCGATCGAACAAATTGTAAATAAATAAAAATAAATTAATCCCTCCCAACCCACCCCGTCATAGGCCTGAAAAGAAAAAGAAATGAGCAAATATTTCAACAAAGACCAAAAAAAGGGGTACCGTTTTCTTATCGTACACCAGGGTCTAAAACTCTAAATGTGTCAATGGAAGAGCTGAAAGACGATCTCCAACCACTGAAGATGTGCTGGCTATATTGTATTTACATACTCTACTATACAGATTGCAAAAAAACCCCAAAAAAACAGTTTGTTTATAAAAAGTAAGTTCTGGGTTGTAGGACCTGGATTGAGTTGTTCAGCACAGAATTGGTGCCACCCTGAGCAATCGTGCAACGATTTGTGTACCAATACATTAAACTGTTGAAGCTTTACTGCATCATTTTATGTATTATTAATTGATCTAATTGCTATTTAAACAACCTAGCATCAGGAATTTAAACCAAAATCTTATTCCATCTCTCCTCTTCACCTCACCTGCTGATGGTGAGATAGAGCTGTGCCCGCCCTCAGTACGGCAAATGGATCAGCTGCCTCACCACAGACTCTGACTGGATGGTAAGAAACCACATCTATACACCCTCCTATTGTACAGGTTGTCTTTCTGCAGTTGGACTGTGAACATTGCCCAGACTTGTCAAGAATTGCTCTCTCCTTAAAACATGCTACTGAAATGGTTATCATTTCTCTAGGCCCGCCGGGCGTCACCCTTTAGAAATCCTTGAGGTATTTAAGAATGGAGACGGGTGGCAAGATTTGATCTCCACAAGATGCAAGATGGTGTTATGACTTAGTTATGACTCACTCACCCTACCCTATTTCTTTCATTTCCTCATGGTCCCTGTTCCCAGAAAATGTATTGTGTCCACTGACTCCAGTGTTACATTTAGTACTGTACTATAAACACATTTTCCATGACATTGGAATCTGCATTTAAAGTACTTACATGGTGGTAATTCTTTGATGCAGGGACAGTTCATCTGATTTCAACGTAATGGAACAGTAGAGTAGAATTCAAGGCTTTTCTTTTTGTTACATCTAGTGTGGGGGTACAAAAGTAAAATTATTTTGTTCAATCATACTATAATTCTAACAATGTCTGTCTGTCTGTCAGAAACACCGCCTTATCTCCTCATCTGCCATCACACAGGCATTGACCATATGAATATGGAGGTCTTAACGAAGCCCTTTTTTCGATTTGACACATTAATTATTAATAATGAATTTATTAGTGAATTAAAAACGCACCGGGCGCAGTACCCCCTACGGCCACAAAATATCTCACAACGGGTAAGGGCTAGTACAGTAAACAGAGACATTAATATTATACCAAACAGGCGACCATACACAAGACCACATCCTACTCTCTAAGTGGGCTAGAAATGCGTAATGTACTCTTACTGCAGACATGGCAATGAGTGCAGAGGAATTTATGCAACAAAAGTAAAAGCTACAGATTTGGTATGCCGGCTTAGCATTTCAAGTAGTGATGGTAGGAAGTTGAACGATTTCCTAATGCCTTTTGTGATTGGCAAATATAGCAATATGTAGCAATTTCAAAGGGAAATGGGGAAGCTTTTAGCTTCCCCATTTCACAAGATTCCAAGACTGTAAACTGTAACCACATTTATGCAGATACCATCCTAAAACTGCTTTGCTTCTTGTTGAAATGGCAATTGATAACCTTGACCCTCCTTTGATACATTACACAGGGCACTTTAATACCTTTTAGAATTTGTATAAGCACAGAATAAACTAAATACATGCCATCATCACTTCCATTGACACTTTTTGGGGGGTTATTTTGTGCTTTTTAGAATTGGCTTTATTGTCACATCACAAGTTTGCTGGTGTAAAGAAGTGGGTGAAATTATTTTTGTCTTGTCCATGCCATCATTTAGTAGTTTCTGTGAGAAGAGATAGGATAGAGGTAGAGTCGGAGCAAGAAAGGTGAGAAAACAAAAACATGCGATAGAATCAGGTTAAATAATCAAATATATACAGATAGTGTATGTACAGTAATAGATATGTACTGTAAATGATGTTTAGAACATTAGCATCATAATCAGGTGTGTACCTATTACTTTTGAAATGTTAGAAGCATATGCAGGAATATGGGGTCATCTTAAAATCGTTTATATAAGCATTGTGGTCCAAAAATCAGCGTTATTGTCAGAGAGGTGTCTCTGTATCGTTTGCAACAGTCAGTCACTCATATACAGTATGATACCGTCTGTTTCTAGTGAAAATGTATTTATAGTGTTTTCTCTCAGTCAGTTGATTCTTCATATCCATATGAGTGAAACGGCCGGGATGACATTTTTCCAACACAGTTATTATATGAGGCGATCTAAAATCCCCCTATGGGGATTACAATGCAAATAAAAAGTTCATGAACCCGTGGATTTGCACCCTCTACCGATATTGACATCAGACTTCGGTGCTCTATAGAGAGACCAGAAAGCTAGGGAAGAGAGAGCGGAGACATGAGCTAGATTCAAACTCAGGTCCTCGTGACTGATGGGGAGCTAATTGGCACACCACTTTCATTCTCACCGTCCGTTGCGTAGTGCTTCTTGCGTAGATTACGTTCGACTCTATAAGGCACTTATGTGCAGTGATGCATTCAGTTTTCCAGTCATCAGGGTTGATATATTTACTTTTAAGAAGATCCATATTGACAATACAGGTCCATCTCAATGAATTGGAAGATTGTGTAAAAGTTAATTTTCTTCCGTAATATAATTCAAAAAGTGAAACTTTTCAACTTTTCAATTCATTGTGCATAAAGTAGAAGTATTTAAAATGTTTTTTTTTGTTTTAATCTTGATGATTATGGCGTACAGCTCATGAAAATCAACAAATTAGAATATTTGACGTGACCACAAATTTTTTTTATGTAAACGAGAAATGTCGACCATCTGAAAAGTATATTAATGTATGCAGTCAATAGGTCTGGGCTACTTTTGAACAAATAATTTCATCAATGGGGCGTGGCTAGATGTTTTTACAATTTACTTTCTGTCCAAAATATTCCAAGAGTGACATTTCCGAGCCGCCATTTTGTACTTTTGCAACATGCCGTAAAACAAGACGTGAGGGGGAGCGCTTGTTTAATAGAATCTTACCTGCGCAGGTAAGACACCCAAAGAAGAGGCCGACGCAGTGCGACGCCCCATCACACACAGCCTTCTATTAAACAAGCGCTCCCCCTCACGTCTTGTTTTACGGCACGTTGCAAAAATACAAAATGGCGGCTCGGAAATGTCACTCTTGGAATATTTTGGACAGAAAGTAGCTCATAACATGTCTACGGGGGATTTTTATGAAAAACAAGCTCGGCAGATTGAAAGAGGATAATTCAAGCTTGGACTGCAGCTGCAATGTTGGTGAGTTTAATGTCATTTAAGACAAGCAGATCACAAACCAAAAAAGATGAATAGGAAATGGATGGAGCTTGTTGCAACTCTAGATTCAACCCATTGTAAAAGAATCTAGAGTTGCAAATTGCGGCTAGGGCGTGGCATGGAGGTGATCAGCTGTTATACCATGGAAACTCAACAATACAAATGGATTTACGGCTCTTATCAAAGCAAACCTGATCACCTCCATGGAAAAAAATGAACTTTTACACAATATTCTAATTCATTGAGATGGACCTGTATACTGTAGATCCTGCTTTCTTACATCAAAACAGAACTTGGTTTCCACCTAATTCCCATAAGACTTACAGAGGCTCTCAGCCCATTTCCATTTTAGGCATTTAGCACACACTCTTCACATCCAGAGCGACTTACAGGTGCAAGAAGAAAAGTATATGGCATTAACAAATGCCATATACCAACTACAAAGTAACTTTGTAAACCAGGTAAACATCAAACCTAGAGACAACTACAGTGCACAATCTCTGTAAAGCGCCTTCGATAAAGGTACTATATAAATGCACCATTTACCTTTTTAGTGCAGCACACCCCCTGCTTTATTAGAAACCGCTTGTCTTCTCTGTTTTCTTTCTTTATTGGAGTTGTATAGGTGTTCATTTGTAATCCTTGCGTCATTGAAAAGGAATTAAGGTCCACACAATGTGTTTGCTGAGAATTAAATAATGGCTGTATGAATCTTGGTGTCTCTCTCTGTTATCTCCAGCTGTGTGGAGGAGGTCCGTCCTTGTCTCTCTGGCACCTCCGATCCATGTCTCCCACGTCTGTCTTTCCCCTGTCAGGCTGTCAGCGACAAGCAACCTTCTACCAAGATATGGTGAGATCGGAGTGTGCACATTGTGTGTGTGTGTGTGTGTGTGTGTGTGTGTGTGCGCCAATGCCATTCCGTTATAGCCTGGTTATGTGCATGCTTTTTATTTGCGTTGACGGTTCATGGATTTATTGTTAAACTTATCTTCAGTGTTACTTTCTTTCTGACATTTGTTTCTCCCTCTGTCCGGTGGCATAGATCTTGACAGTGGGTGAAGGCCAGTGTGTCTCCCACTGCCTGCTGGGAGGAGACATCAAAGCCCAGATCCCCTGTACGCCCCACTCCCTCAACACACTAGCAATCAACTCCAACAGCACAGAACACAGGGTGAGATATATTGTGAATGATTTCCTGCTCTTATAGGATGAAGACTTAGGTAGAATGTGTGATGTTTTATATTTTATCATGCAACTGTGTTGCACAGAAGACAATCTACAAGCTCACATCTTGTAGATCAGCTGTTTTTGATGTTTGACTATTTTTGCCTGCAGCCACATTCACACAATAGGAACACCCGGTTGAAAGTAGTTGACTCTAACCAGAAAAAAAACGTTTTTACACCATCTGGGTGTAGGAACTTTACTGTGTTAGCGAGGTGGGTGAGAAACAGAATTTGCTGATTTGGGCACGGTCCATCAGATATGCTTCGTCAAATTAGGCCCACAACACCTTCAGGAGTTTCACCAGTGAAGTCTACCATCTCAGAACCACCCCTATTCAAACAGACCACCAGCAGTCTCATATTGCAAGCCTGTCCAATTTTAATTAATGTTTAGGCCATCATTTGGTATTACAATAGTTAAAATCTTAACCACTTGAATCCTATTATACTTTATTGATCGGTGTTCCCCAGGGGGACTATACTAGGCGTCCTCCTTTTCCCCCTCTATACCAAGAATGTTCGCACAAGAATAGGGTTCATGTGGTGATAAACCCTATAATCCCTATTCTGGAGGATGATGTGTTGTTGTGAGCTTGTAGATCTGTCTCTTTTGGCGGATCTAAGAGATTTGGTGTAGAGAATATAACTAACGTAAGTCAAAGTAACATAATGTTGTGTTTGTCTTTCAGGTGCTGACTGTGGGGGGCAGCAGTGATCATATAGATGTATTCACCAACCTGTCCTACAGAGCTTTTTCTCTGACATTCTGAAAGTATACACCCATACATATACCCTGAGAGAATATTTCAGTAATTGTTGTTGTGCTTGAATTGACACTAATTAGCCCCGCGGACCCCCATTTGAAAAGAAATGCCAGGGACCCCCATAAGAGAAGATTTTTAGGGCTCTAGTAGTGTTTCTCAACCAGTTTAATTTCAAAGAGCCCCAGTTTGACATGCATTAGTCTACGGACCCCCACTTAATGGCATTTCTATCTCTGGGACTCCCAATTTATATTGTAAAATCAATGTTAATTCGGGTCCATTTGTACACTCTCGAGTTACAGACCCATAAGGGTCCATTTGGTTCCAAACTATCATTTAGCTGGGAACTCCCTCAAGGACCCCCACTTTGGGAACCACTGCGTTAGACACCATAAAACTGCAGTTCCTAGTATTGTCTACTCTACAAGACTGTTCTTTAGTTGACATTTTCTTTTTTTTTCGTCCAACATTGCAGATGTTACATGATTACATCTCACATTTTCAAGTGTGGTGTAGTATTTTATAACAATAAAATACATTTTTTAAACTTTTATTTATTTTTGTGTTTCATAAAGTGAATTTGGTTCTGTGTTCAAGCTGACTGTATGAAAATGTCTATTACATTCATGTGTGCATTAACGTCTTGAATATTGAGCAAGACGAGGAAGAAACTAGTCGAGGAAGGGTGTGTTCGGCAAACACATGATCTTGTGTCTTACTGGAATTGGTGGCCTATCGAACGAAGCGACGCTAGATGTCGCCGTTTTACTTGGCAGATCCGGCAGGGCACAGCAGCAGCGACTTCCGTGGGGCTCACACAATTGGATAAGTGATCGGTTTTGTCGCAACAGCAAACGGCAGTGAGCTCACAGGGCTGATGTTGAGTCATTTCATCAGCGGCAAAGCAACATCGCTGCTCGGCTGCTGCTTTAGCGTCGTCAGGTGAGGTGTGGTCGAAAAACAAAACACCATTCCTTCCTCCTCCAGCACCACCGGGCTCGGGGTTCGAGAGTGTTTTCGGGACGGCACTGGGGGACATGAGCGGCACCACTCCTGCGTTTAGAGCCGCCGACAGACTGAGCAGCAGCATGGGACCGACGGGGGCTGACTCGAGACGGGTTCGTTGAAAGTTATGGAGAAGTTTTCTTCTTGCTAGCATTGTTGACTATGATGATGTCGCCAGCTAGCTAGGTGTGCTCTGTTGACTGAGAATGGAGTGGGTGGGTAACGTTAGTTAGCGTATTAAACTATACAACTTCTGAACTTTAACGTTTAGTCTGCTAGCACAGGCGCTAGCTAAAAGTCACTGAAATCCTAATGTATAACGCCATAGTGGGATGTTGTCGCTTGCCGACTAAAACAGTTTGTAGATGTATTCTTGTCGTGCGACTATGTTAAAGTTGTTTAAGTGTTGTTAAGGTTCCCTCCCTGTCTCATCTTCCAGGGTGACTTTTTGTCTGTTACCTTCCACAAGAGGGGGGTGAATGAGCCCAAGCAGTAAGCACTGTATATGTGGGTGGTGTTGGTTTTTTGGGCGTATTTAATGATGATGGAGAGAGAGAAGGGTGTATGCATGGCAGCATGCATGCAGGGTGGGTAAAAGCAGGATGGGGAAGTTATATTTAGTGACACAAAGCTGCTGGTTGTGGCGACGCAGGAGAGGGAGGGGCACAGCGATCAGGTCATCTGGGATGGAGAATTATATACTACAATGGAAATTATGACTGCGATTTTTTGAACCTCAGAGTTGATGGCGAAACCCTGATCATCCACTTTTCCTTTCCTCTCCTCAGTCTTCTTAAACCTGGAGGCGAACGTGCAGAGGAAGCTGGACAACCTGTTCGTAGAATGAGACAGGGAGGAGCAGATGTCGCTTTGCTCGTCTGTCTGAGGAGAGGAAGTGAAATTAAGGAATTATTACTTGAGGCATCGGATATAACCACTACATAACGTCAGAGGGGACAGCATCCTAGTTTCTGCTCTTTGTCCCAGATACCTCCTGTCTAACAAATGACACAAGATTACAAATGAGGGACCAAGTTGAGGATTGGCTTGCAGCAACTTGATTGATCTGCAAGTTGTCCATGCATCCCATGTGTATATTTTTTCGTGTTGCTGTCACAATGTCAAGCAACAAATACAGTTAGAAATACATATGCACAACTTTCAACGGTTCTATGTGAAGGACATCTAAGTTCAGCCACTGCAAAGCAGTAGGGACAGACCTCTTGGAATTGTATACTCTACCAAAGTGCTCCAGGCTTGCCATTGATGGTGTGAAGCCCAAGGACGAGGCGGGGAAGGGAGTGCACACACTGAGTTGATGGCAACAAAACTGTGAATTAATTTGAGGAGTATTAACATTTGGATGTGGTGAGCTGGGATTCCCCAACTCGAATGTTGGATTGGAAACTGGAACTAAGGTGGAATCACGGCGACCGTCACCTTACTTGCCTTAGCATGAATCACACATGTCAAGTGTATAAAGCGATCCACCTTCACTGGCTGCGGTTGCATGTGGAAAACAAAACATATATGATGTGAACATTTAAAACTGCACAGAATCTCTTAAAATTTTGGAAATCAACTGGAAATGACTGTATAGGGAAATCCTTTTCTGGAAAAGTAACACTACAATGATGTGTTAGCATTTGGGGAAGAGAGTGAAGGTTTCTGGGGACATTGCACCATTACCTCCTGACTGGAACTATCTGTGTTTACTGGGAATTGGTGGGGAGACTGTCCACATTAACAGCAGTAACATGGCGGCGAAGGACTACAATCATCTTTTCAAATTGCTCATCATTGGAGACTCCAGTTAGTGCATTTTGACTTGTCCTTTATTTACCTGCAAAGAACAAATTCCACGATTTATCTTATGTCACAGCCTGCTACAAGTAGGCTAAGCAGTCAAATCTTCATTCACATTCATTGTTAGTCTATTCTCCTCAAGGATGTGATCTTTCCTGTTTTTGAGTTGTTTTTGGACATGCTACTCATTGAGTTCCACTGTAGTTTCATTTTGTAATGTCCTGCTGATCATAAACCTTGGTATCCAACAAAGCAGCACAAACTAGCAAGTTTCACAGTTTTCGTGACTAAACAGACAGTAAAACAATAGTACAATCATCTGATGGCAATAATGACTAACTGGTCTTGCATGCCCATTCTGGATTCACAGAGGTTGAGTCGACTAGACTACCAAAACAACTCATTATTTTCTTCTCTAAAATAATCCTAATTATTGCTAGAATGAGTTTAAATCTGCTTATATCTGGTGTCATTACGTAACTCCTGCAATATGAAATGGGAACGATCTTGAAATGTGACCAATGTTACATAGACTATTGAACTGCTTAAACCCTAGTGGTGATCATTCGGGGAAAATAGCTTATAGATCATCTATTTTCGACAAAGAGATTTTGTGTACCGTAGAGCAAAAAAGGAGGGCCCAAGTACAGACCCCTAGACAGTGACACCCCGGTCAGCAAAGTATATACTTAAATCTTGAGATTTATCTTAAAAATCTAGAGATTTGCTTTTTGTATTGTACTACTGTATACTAAGTTCAGGCATTCATAGGCCCTTTTGGAAGATTTACTGTAGACTTCTGGGGTTTGGCTGTAACCGAGCTATTGATCTAGCAATCTATTGCTTATTAATTGTTGTTAGACTGAGATGTTGTTATTGTGCTCTCTGTCCTCCCTGTTGCAGATGTAGGGAAAAGCAGTCTCCTCCTACGCTTTGCAGACAACTCCTTCTCTGGTGAGTTATTGTTTCACCATTGTCTCAATCTGCAAACAGGGGAAGAGTATGAGTTCTTAAGTTATTTCACTCATATCAGTAAAATGTCTACACAGTAATCTTAAGATTAATTTTAAATTACTTGTGTCCAATGACAAAATAAAATCCATCCATCAATCCATCCATAATTCATATTGTCCAAATGGTCTCCAAGTCTGTATTATTAGCGTAAAAGTGTAGCATTGGTATGTAGCAGCATAACAGCTGCACATGCCATAATACAGTACATTTGCTACATCATATAGCACTCTGTTAGATATGTCTCAAAATCACACCGCAAAACGATTATGGCATGCCGATGGCTCAATCTCTATCTTCATCACAAAACGGTTTAACCATTTTCATTCTGCAGCTGTTAATGTATTTGCCTATTTTCATTGAATGTTCGCCTATTACAACATGCCCAGAATAGGGATGATAGGGTTCATGGTTGGTTCAACTTTGTGCTTTTTTTACGTTTGTTTTGATGTTTCTAATGCTTCGCTCTGATCTCTCTCAGGCAGCTACATCACTACCATTGGTGTGGACTTCAAGATCCGCACGGTGGACATCGACGGGGAGCGTGTCAAACTGCAAATCTGGGACACGGCGGGTCAAGAGAGATTCCGAACCATCACATCCACGTAATGTTAATACCCTTTTGGCCTGGATTATATAAGATTACTTTTTTTCCAAATGGAAATATCCTAAAAAAATAACTGGGTCGTATTATAATCCAGGACTCACTAGACTATTTGACATTCAATGTTATTTTTCCACAAATGGGTCTTGAAAAATGGGGGTCGTCGACTTATATTCGGGACAATACGGTACCTCAGGAGCACAGTTTTCTTCTGCACTCCAATTATAGATGTTTATGCATGTATATTAAGACTCTACAAAGGCTGTGATTTGCAGACAAAATGTAACTATTTTGGAACTGTCATACACAGTCAATGTGTGTCATTACATGTAGCATCATAATTGTAGTGATTGCAGCTTTTCCACAAATGTTGGGGCTCAATTCACTGTGGTAAAGTGCATTTGTAGTGAATTCCATTTCTTCAAACAAAAGTTTGGGAGGAATGAAAGATCTAAAGTTCAGTTCATTCATATATACATATACATACAACATCTGGTAGGCCAATTTTGAGTCCCAAACCACTGATTGAAAACACAACTGGAGAGAATGTGTGGCAGTACGTTACATTAATTCTCATGTCATAAATTGTTAAACATTCTGTAACACATCACATCATCTGTACCTAAACACCCGTGACTTCTCTCAGAGACTGGAACATTTTATTTATATTCTGTCATCAGACGGCAAGTAATCCTTTATTGCTTCATGTCATTTGATCATGCTTTGAGTTCAAAACCCAATGATAAAATACAAAGAAACAGACGGTCAACACCAATTTCCAGCATTTGTACTGATCATGGGATATCATGGAATTATGAGAGACACATTGCTGACAGCAGATCAGGGACTGTCATGATGTCATGGAATATTAGGGAAGTTTGCAAATGGGTCATTCTACAGGAATCTAGAGTGTGTGGGTGTGTGTGTGTTTTAAAACTTTAGACCAGGGTTAGTGACGCCAAGTTTATACTATATACCGGTAGGTGTTTTTTTTTTGTAACTATAACCTTTCTTTGAAGGAAGTTGGGTTAATGAAAGTGAATAACCTCTGCTTGGCCTTGTGGTTTGAAAATGCCCAGCACAGACTGATCATTAAACAAAAAATTATAATAAATTTGAACCGTGAATTTTAATCATGAATAACGACCCAGTATATACAAGCACATACCGTACTCTTGATTGTGTGACCCTGTCAAAACATTTCATAACACATGTTTAGCCCCCCACACAATGTTGCATAAATGTCACAACTGTTTCTCTTCTCGTCCACAGGTATTACAGAAACACCCATGGTGTCATTATAGTTTACGATGTGACCAACCCAGAGTCATTTGTGAATGTTAAGAGATGGCTGAATGAAATCTCTCAAAACTGCGACACCGTCTGCAAGATCTTGGGTGAGTTTCTGTTTTTTTGTTTTTCTTTTGGGCCTTTTATTGATTTTTTAAGGGATAGAAAGTAGGCTGACAGGAAACGGGAGAGAGATGGGGGGATGACATGCGGTAAAGGCCGTGTCGGGTCCGGGAGTCGAACATGCGGCACACTGCGACTGGATCACCAGTCCGGTGCCGAGACCGTTACGCTACGGCCTGGGCCACACCAATCTTCTTTTGAATATTTTATCTGCAAAGAGGTATCTGCAAGAGTCTGTTGACTCTTTATCAAGCACACAACAACAAGGCAATTCAAAGTGCTTTAAACAGTTAAGAGAATAGAAAATAAGAATAAGGCGAAATAAAGCTCATTAAATTATGAGTATAAAGTCACAGTACAGTAAAATAAATGTGCAAAAGTGCAGTAGTGAGCTTTGAAGTACTGAGAGTTGTAGCAGAACTGCAGTATTCTGGTAGTTTGCTCCAGATATGTGGTGTATAAGTGCTGAACTCTCCTCCTCTGCATTCAGTTTAGACTCTGGGGACAGTACCACTACCTACAACAACTGACTCATTGAAACACTGGTTGTATTTGCATATTACATTTAAAACCTTCGACTGGATTAGTCCTTGGAAGTTACCAAGGACTTACAGTTAATTTATTTACTAAGCTGTATGTCCATTTTGTGAGATCACCAGGGATTAGAAATAGCTGACTGAAGCACATGTGTCTATAATTTCCTCCAATACAGTTTGTAGCAGGCAGCAAAGAGTTGGACTGATTTGTTGGTTCAACACTAAAGAAACTTGCATATCTTTTTTGATGCAGCTAAATGGTTGTAGGACATTAATGCAATTACTTTAATTCCCTTCCCTGGTTATCTGTTTCTTTGTTATTTACACCTTGCGTAATTTCCTTCTTTTGTCATATTCATAAGCTTTGTAGATCAGCCATTTTCGTTTTGAAAATGTCTGCCTATTATGACATGCCCAAACTCTGGACTCCAGGTTGGAATTGGTTAATTGCTGTCCTATTAATTACAGTATGAATAAGCCATTCTTGGCTTCTTTGCCTTTACATGCTTGTTTTTTTTAGTAGCCTTGATTTAATTTTAACTAGATTCTCCCAGCAGAACTCCCTCCACATTCTTGACGTACATTGTTTACATGTTTTACACATATTTTCCCATTCATCAAGAGTGATTGTAATCTCCAACTCTTTTTCCCATTTTTATTTTAATGTACTCTGGAGTTAGTCCTGGTTGATACCAGGCCCTTGTATACATTAGACACTGCTCTTTTGGACTCATATTTATAGGCCCGGAGCCTTTACATCCTTTAACCACCTACCTAAGCCATACATACTTAATATCCTAAGCCGAATAGCCAAAATAGCCTTTGTACAAGCTCTCAATGCCTTCATGATTTCCTTTTGGGAGCCCTTTCTGGTTGTTTGTCTAGTGAGTTTACGTATAATGGTGGTGAGAAATAAAATGTCTCCTGTACCACCTTTGATGTCTCTCCCTTCAGTGGGTAACAAGAATGACGACCCCACCAGGAAGCAGGTGGACACCCAGGATGCACAGCGATTCGGCGACTCCGTGGGAGTGCGTGTGTTCGAGACCAGCGCCAAAGAGAATATCAATGTAGAAGAGGTGAGCTTGGGAGGGGGTGGGGGGTTAAAGCAAAAAATGCTATTTTCCACATAAAGTGCTATTTATGTTGCATGACATGAAGCCCTGTATCCCAATGATATGGCTCAGTGGCTCCCCACTGTCGTAGTTGTGGTGTGGACTCTGCCATCCACTTGAGTTGGAACAAGTTTAAAGACGATACATTTATTACATTACATTCTTTTTAAGACTTGTTTTTGGCTTTTCTACTTTTATTGATAGTACAAGTGAAGAATTACAGGAAAGAGGGAGAGAGAGAAGGGGAGAGACATGCAGCAAAGGTCATGAACGGGACTGACTTCATCATGCATCTCGTTTAGAATATTAACTAAGTTATAATATAAAGTATTCAAACAATGGTTTGAAATGGTGAGCTGAGAACTAATTATATATCTAGGCAAACACAATATATATATATTTTTTAGATTTAATTGTTTCTGCAAAATTAATGTAGACAAATTATAATGAAGGCTGTGCCCTCATACCTTAGGTACCCATATCATTTATAGTTGCTGGTTATCCACATTTTTAATCCAACAAATCACAATCTGCATGCCGCCCCTCACGAAACCAGATTGCTGGTCTGAAGGAGGTAAATGGTGCATTTATATAGCGCCTTTATCCAAGGCACTTTACAGAGATTGTGCATTACATTCACACACACCATGCAAGGCACTAACCTGCACATCGGAAGCAATTAGGGGTTCATTGTCTTGCTCAAGGGCACTTGGACACTAACTCTGGGGGAGCCTGGGTTCGAACTGGGAACCTTGTGATTTTCATCCGGTCACTCTACCCCTGAGCCACCCTGTAACTAATTGATTGGCAGGTTAAAGCCATTGCGGATTGCAATATGAGAACCAATCAAAACATGTCATACGACTTGAGCACAAACAACGTTTGCATTCTTTATTTTCTCCACAAAAATGTTAGTATGAGTCATTAATGGTCACATGTAATACATGTGACCATTAATCTCGGTCTGTTTTGGTCGCATGTAATTGTGTGTGTAATTGGGATTTTAACTGGTGTAATAGAACTGTCACATGTCAAATTTGCTGCAGTTTAACAGTCATTACAGCAATGGGTCTTAACTGTAATTAATCTTCTCAGTCCACTTGTAAAGCTACAATCCATAAGTTTGTTGTCCACCTCTCCCGATGGAGAGAGGCAATTGCAACGATGTCCAACCTACAATAAAGATGTTGGCACATCTAGTGACCAATCGGGTCAAATTACTTTATTGACATTTACAATCAGTTGCTGTCCTACCCGACACCAGGGTCTAAATTTCTCAATGAAGAGTAGAGAGACCACCTCCAACCACTGCAGATATACTGCTAGTTTTAACATACTCTACCATCAAGATTGTTTTAAATATAATTTATTCATTTAAATGAATCATGGATTGTAGGTAAGTGATATTTTTTGGTTAAAGATTTTTGTTAAAAGATTAAAGCACTATATTCTGATAGACGTCATTGCTGTAGAGTGGGTATTTCAGGTGGGTTGCACAATTCCAGCCAATCAAATGTATTTGTAATGTATAGCACATTTAAAAACGACTCATCATACCAAAGTGCTTCACAGGTCAGAGAAAACAATACACCAGTGTAAAATAAAACAATAAAAACAATACCGTACATAGTTATGCAGTTATGTTACAGTAGAAAAGAAAAACGTTAAGAGCATATCCTATGTATTAAAGTGCAAGAGCATCAGGGGGATTGAAAGGCTTGTGAATAGGGGTTAAAAAAAACAATTAGAATTAGAATCACGATTCCCGTTATGAACGATTCAAAATCGATTCATAATTTCCAAAAGATTTCTTTTTTCTTTTCTGGTTACAGTTACAGGAGTTTTCACTACATGGTGTTTGTGATATGAAATGTAAGCTTACCCTAATCACAGTAGAGTAAACATCATGTCTTCAGTCATTTTCAAGTTATTTTCAAGTCACTTCAGTTGGCTGGAGTAGATTGTGATGAAATCCTATGTATTGAATTGAGAATCATTTTGAATCGAGAAACGTTTTGAATTTCGTTTTTAATCGTTTTTGGATTGAGAATAGAGTTGAATCGAAGAGCCTCTTCTTTGTCGCTGGAATTGCTAGGAGGAGTCTGTCTGCTGACCTGAGGGTCCTAATGGCGGGATATGGGGGATATGATAGGAGGTCGGCGATGTAGGAGGGGGCCAGTCGGTTCAGTGCTTTGTAGGCAAAAAGGAGGGTTTGATCAGGAGAGAGTACCCATTTATTGGCTTCAATTGTATAGTGTTCCAGTTCCAAATTGGTTTGCTCATTTATTTGTCATCACTTCAACTTCAGTTGTTTAATTGCGAACGCACTGAGCACTAACTATGAGACCCTGCGGATCATGTCTGTGTGTGTGTGTGTCTGTCTGTCCCGCTGTGACACCACCCGCCCGCCACCAGAGGGCGCAGCTGTAGCTCGCGCGCACACACACACACACACAGTAGAAAACTTAAAAAATTACTAACTAAAAAGAAAAAAAAAGTACGTAATTTATTCTAATTGTTGTTATTGCAATTTACGAGCTGCGTTCGCTTCCTGCGTTTGCGCGTCTTACTTGTCTGTATCCTGATTGAATAAAATTGGTATCCTGACCTGAAAATGCATTTTCTGTTTAAAGAGCTGGAGAGACATGGCGACTCATGTTACTGAATAACAACTCCATAGCAATGAGTACTATCAGAATATAGAGCCATTTAACACTTATTGTAACTATATTACTATATATATTACTATATAACTATATTATAAATTATAAATTTAAAATGGCATTTAAAAAGGGATTTGTCATGTTTGTCATCTCTCTTCCTCCTCTCTACGTCTCAGATGTTCATGGCCTTCACTCACATGGTCCTCCGGTACAAGAAGCAGAGCCAGAACCGTGCGGAGAAAGAGCGTGAGAGAGATGACACTGTGCACATCAACGCCCAGAGAGACCACCGGAGGAAGAGAGGGAAGAAATGTTGCTGAGATCTACTGGATGCTACCGCTTAACCACTTTACACCTGGCGTCCATGTTTTGGGCAAACTATTATAGGCTAAAACTTTCATAAATAGCAAGAAAATAGCTGATCTACAAGCCCACAGTGCGTCTTGTCACGACGAGTTGTGTGAGCTTATAGAAATCCCCTTTCTTATTTTTTCAAGCTGTTTTTTTATTTTTAAATGGGCCTTAAAGCAAGATGACACTTTGGTAGAGGTTTGGGTTGTGTGTTGAAGTTACCTTGCCTTGATGTAACTCCAGATATTGTTGAAATATCTTCTATAGTTGCTCTGTTAGAAATTGATTTCCCCCCCAAAAATAAGAAATAAAAAGGAATACTAATTACATACATTTACATTGTAATACAGATACATGGGAACATAAAGTATACAATGCTAGTTCCATTGATACAAGCCGTAACACAATCGATGAAATCGTTAAAATAAAAGCTCTCAAAATTAACCCATCTGACCACTTAACCACGGCGGCCCAATGATTTTCACGTGAGCCCTGATCCAGAAAAGGTTGAAACTGTTTACGATTTCACACTCACTCTGCGATCTGGTTCACTGCATTATAAGTCAATGAGAACATTTTGTAATATCAATTATCAGCAACTATTGAAGATAACTCACCAATATTTATTTACGTCATGGCAAGATGACTACATAATTAAAACCTCAAAAACAAAGGGTCGCTGCACTTTAAAGTGTGTTGACACTCAATGGAAAACAGTCAACGCTGAAGTCTATAGGGAAAATTGTGCCTTATGCTATCACTTTAAATTTGCAGATGTAGTGTCAATTTATCTAGCCAAGCAATACAAGTCGTCTCTGGAGTGAAAAAGTGGTTCAAACCCTGTGTGTAAGTCCAGAAGTTTTACATGCATTTACCTTGCACTGAGAAGGCACAAACGGGGAGGGAGGGAGCAGGATAGCAAAACCACTGTTTATGTGCAGACTTTATTTTGCTAGTTAGGTTTTTACAGTATGGTCGGCTGTCAGTTCCATTTTTTTTAAAAGGGAAAAAAAGTGTCAAATGTCCACTAGAAGTGTAACCCAGAGAAGATGCTAACACACTACTAAAGGGTTGTTCTCTTAAATACTAATTCAATCATCCATGTGCTCTGTGTTTGTGAATGTGATGATAATCCTGGACTAGGTATTCGTCTCATGACAAGAGCCCCAAAAGTGTTCAACAGTAACTAGGCAGTGTCTTGTCTGTTGTTTTTAATGCAAATTACTGTTTAACAGCAAACAATTTTGTCTGACTCCAAATAAACAAAGCAATACAACATGTCTCTCTTCAATATGACATTAAACATCCTACACATAATAACCCAGTTCCACTTCTGTGTGTTGTGAATTTGTGACGATATGCAGGAGGTTGAATTTGTCAGTGTAAAGTTACTAGGTACTACTTTGATTTTCAATACTTTTACTACTTCTACATCTCTGAGGCAAAGATTGCAGTGCTTTTACTCCACTGCAATAATTATTTGAAAACTTTACATCACATTTCATCACTGGATTTTGTAAACTTGTATACTGCATACTATCGCTGTTGGGTGGAAACCTTGTATGTCCAATATATCACACTTGTTTATACTTTTCATTGGTTCATTATTTTGAAAACCACAGACCCACTTGCACTTGAAACAGTGGTTTTCAACCCTTTTTACATGAAGGCCCATTATTTATTCTGCATATTCAAGTTTGTGCTATTGCCATAGAGAATGCATTGGGCGTTTCAGTTAAATAACTCAGAAACTATAAAACATTTCAAAGTAAAACGTTCCAGCATGTGTCTCCACAGTAAGCTGAATAATACAAAGTGTGAATGGAGTTTCTAGGTGAAAGTGATTTTTTGACGTGCCAATGTCTGCCATTGAGCCCCATTGTGAATTTGAAAGCACTATATTTCAAAAACTATGAAACATTTCAAAGATTCCTTTTCAGGCAAACATGTCCACCGTAAGATGAACCTAAGTAGGCTAGAATGGGGTTGCTAGGTGTAAGTATGTAGGACTAGTAGCATGCCAAAGTTTGGACTATTGCCATAGAGAATGCATTGGGCGTTTAAGTTAAATTAACTCATAAACTACAAAACATTTCAAAATAAAAAAGTTACAGCATGTGTCTCCACAGTAAGCTGAATAATAAAAAATGGAAAAAGAAACATGGGTTACAGGCTACAGCCCATCGTTTTTTGAATTTTAGATATTTTTTTTATCCTCGTTTTTCATCATTTCTGACCATGGGCTATAGCCCATACCGTATGGCATACTATAGCACGCCGTTTTTCATCATTTTTGAGGATTTGAAAAAAATGAAAAAAGCGATGGGTTATAGCCCATCGTTTTTTGAATTTTTGAAAAAAAAATTATCCTCGTTTTTCATCATTTTGTATGTAGGACTAGTAGCATGCCAAAGTTTGTGCTATTGCCACAGACTAGAATGCATTGGGCGTTTAAGTTAAATAACTTAGAAACTATAAAACATTTCAAAGTAAAAAGTTCCAGCATGTGTCTCCACACAGTAAGCTGAATAATAAAAAGTGTGAATGGAGTTTCTAGGTGAAAGTGATTTTTGTGCCAATGTCTGCCATTGAGCCCCATTGTGAATTTGAAAGCACTATATTTCAAAAACTATGAAACATTTCAAAGATTCCTTTTCAGGCAAACATGTCCACCGTAAGATGAACCTAAGTAGGCTAGAATGGGGTTGCTAGGTGTAAGTATGTATAGGACTAGTAGCATGCCAAAGTTTGGACTATTGCCATAGAGAATGCATTGGGCGTTTAAGTTAAATAACTTAGAAACTATAAAACATTTCAAAGTAAAAAGTTCCAGCATGTGTCTCCACACAGTAAGCTGAATAATAAAAAGTGTGAATGGAGTTTCTAGGTGAAAGTGATTTTTGTGCCAATGTCTGCCATTGAGCCCCATTGTGAATTTGAAAGCACTATATTTCAAAAACTATGAAACATTTCAAAGATTCCTTTTCAGGCAAACATGTCCACCGTAAGATGAACCTAAGTAGGCTAGAATGGGGTTGCTAGGTGTAAGTATGTAGGACTAGTAGCATGCCAAAGTTTGGACTATTGCCATAGAGAATGCATTGGGCGTTTAAGTTAAATTAACTCATAAACTACAAAACATTTCAAAATAAAAAAGTTACAGCATGTGTCTCCACAGTAAGCTGAATAATAAAAAGTGTGAATGGAGTTTCTAGGTGAAAGTGACTTTTGACGTGCCTATAGAGCTGCCATTGAGCCCCATGTTAAATGTCTCAAATTTTAAAGCACTATATTTCTAAAACTATGAAACATTTCAAAGATTCCTTTTCAGGCAAACATGTTCACCGTAAGATGAACCTAAGTAGGCTAGAATGGGGTTGCTAGGTGTAAGTATGTAGGACTAGTAGCATGCCAAAGTTTGTGCTATTGCCATAGAGAATGCATTGGGCGTTTAAGTTAAATAACTCATAAACTACAAAACATTTAAAAATAAAAAAGTTACAGCATGTGTCTCCACAGTAAGCTGAATAATAAAAAGTGTCAATGGAGTTTCTAGGTGAAAGTGACTTTTGACGTGCCTATAGAGCTGCCATTGAGCCCCATGTTAAATGTCTCAAATTTTAAAGCACTATATTTCTAAAACTATGAAACATTTCAAAGATTCCTTTTCAGGCAAACATGTCCACTGTAAGATGAACCTAAGTAGGCTAGAATGGGGTTGCTAGGTGTAAGTATGTAGGACTAGTAGCATGCCAAGGTTTGGGCTATTGCCATAGAGAATGCATTGGGGATGGGTGTATGAGAATGGGTGTTGCGGAGGATGAGAGGAATGCCTCTCATCCTCCGCAACACCCATTCTCATACACCGCTATACACCGCGAGGATATGGGCTATAGCCCATATCGTACGGAATACTATAGAACGCCGTTTTTCATCATTTTTGAGGATTTGAAAAAAAAGAGAAAAAAAATAAACATGGGTTATAGCCCATTGTTTTTTGAATTTTTGAAGAAAAGAATTATCCTCGTTTTTCATCAATTTTGACCATGGGCTATAGCCCATACTGTACGGCACACTATAGCGCGCCGTTTTTCATCATTTTTGAGGATTTGAAAAAAATGGGGAAAAAAACATGGGTTATAGCCCATAGTTTTTTGAATTTTAGATTTTTTTTATCCTCGTTTTTCATCATTTTTTTTTTCTTTTTAGATATTTTTTTGCGGCTTACGCCTTTTATTGATTTTTTGAAGGGACAGACAGTAGGCTGACAGGAAACGGGAGAGAGATGGGGGGATGACATGCAGTAAAGGCCGTGTCGGGTCCGGGAGTCGAACCCGCGGCACACTGCGACTGGATTACCAGTCCGGTGCCCAGACCGTTACGCTACGGCCTGGGCCTTTTTCATCATTTTTGACCATGGGCTATAGCCCATACCGTATGGCATACTATAGCATGCCGTTTTTCATCATTTTTGAGGATTTGAAAAAAAAGAAAAAGAAAAACAAACATGGGTTATAGCCCATCGTTTTCTTTTTTTTTTTTTTTTTTATCCTCGTTTTTCATCATTTTGTATGTAGGACTAGTAGCATGCCAAAGTTTGTGCTATTGCCACAGACTAGAATGCATTGGGCGTTTAAGTTAAATAACTCAGAAACTATAAAACATTTCAAAGTAAAAAGTTCCAGCATGTGTCTCCACAGTAAGCTGAATAATAAAAAGTGTGAATGGAGTTTCTAGGTGAAAGTGATTTTTGATGTGCCAATGTCTGCCATTGAGCCCCATTGTAAATTTGAAAGCACTATATTTCTAAAACTATGAAACATTTCAAAGATTCCTTTTCAGGCAAACATGTTCACCGTAAGATGAACCTAAGTAGGCTAGAATGGGGTTGCTAGGTGTAAGTATGTAGGACTAGTAGCATGCCAAAGTTTGGACTATTGCCATAGAGAATGCATTGGGCGTTTAAGTTAAATAACTCATAAACTTCAAAACATTTCAAAATAAAAAAGTTACAGCATGTGTCTCCACAGTAAGCTGAATAATAAAAAGTGTCAATGGAGTTTCTAGGTGAAAGTGACTTTTGACGTTCCTATAGAGCTGCCATTGAGCCCCATGTTAAATGTCTCAAATTTTAAAGCACTATATTTCTAAAACTATGAAACATTTCAAAGATTCCTTTTCAGGCAAACATGTCCACCGTAAGATGAACCTAAGTAGGCTAGAATGGGGTTGCTAGGTGTAAGTATGTAGGACTAGTAGCATGCCAAGGTTTGGGCTATTGCCATAGAGAATGCATTGGGGATGGGTGTACGAGAATGGGTGTTGCGGAGGATGAGAGGAATGCCTCTCATCCTCCGCAACACCCATTCTCATACACCGCGAGGATATGGGCTATAGCCCATATCGTACGGCATATACTATAGCACGCCGTTTTTCATCATTTTTGAGGATTTGAAAAAAATGGAAAAAGAAACATGGGTTACAGGCTACAGCCCATCGTTTTTTGAATTTTAGATATTTATTTTATCCTCGTTTTTCATCATTTCTGACCATGGGCTATAGCCCATACCGTATGGCATACTATAGCACGCCGTTTTTCATCATTTTTGAGGATTTGAAAAAAATGAAAAAATGAAAAAAGCGATGGGTTATAGCCCATCGTTTTTTGAATTTTTGATTTTTTTTTTATCCTCGTTTTTCATCATTTTGGACCATGGGCTATAGCCCATATCGTACGGCATACTATAGCACGCCGTTTTTCATCATTTTTGAGGATTTGAAAAAAGATGAAAAAATGAAAAAAGCCCATCGTTTTTTGAATTTTTGAAAAAAAAAATTATCCTCGTTTTTCATCATTTTGGACCATGGGCTATAGCCCATATCGTACGGCATACTATAGCACGCCGTTTTTCATCATTTTTGAGGATTTGAAAAAAATGAAAAAATGAAAAAAAACGATGGGTTATAGCCCATGTTTTTTGAATTTTTGGAGAAAAAAAATATCCTCGTTTTTCATCATTTTGGACCATGTTTTTTGAATTTTTGATTATTTTTTTTATCCTCGTTTTTCATTGTGACCATGGACTATATCCTTTTGCTTTTCCTTTAAAAAATTAAAAAAACGATGGGTTATAGCCCATGTTTTTTGAATTTTTGAAAAAAAAATTATCCTTGTTTTTCATCATTTTGGACCATGGGCTATATATAGCCCATATCGTACGGCATACTATAGCACGCCGTTTTTCATCATTTTTGAGGATTTGAAAAAAATGAAAAAAACGATGGGTTATAGCCCATGTTTTTTAATTTTTTAATTTCTTTTTTATCCTCGTTTTTCATCATTTTGGACCATAGCCCATATCGTACGGCATACTATAGCACGCCGTTTTTCATCATTTTTGAGGATTTGAAAAAAATGAAAAAATTAAAAAAACGATGGGTTATAGCCCATGTTTTTTGAATTTTTGAATTATTTTTTTTATCCTCGTTTTTCATCATTTTGGATATTGTACGGCATACTATAGCACGCCGTTTTTCATCATTTTTGAGGATTTGAAAAAAATGAAAAAATGAAAAAAAACGATGGGTTATAGCCCATGTTTTTTGAATTTTTGATTAAAAAAAAATATCCTCGTTTTTCATCATTTTGGACCATGGGCTATAGCCCATATCGTATGGCAGGGTTCCCCAATAGGCGGCCCGCGGGCCATTTGCGGCCCACAGAGCGCCCCCTTGTGGCCCATGAAAGAATTAAAAAAAAAAAAAAAAAAAAAAAAAGGTTTTCTTTTTTGTTTTTTTTAAGGGTCCCAGATATAAATGGCATTAAATGGGGGTCAGTAGCCTATGCATGTCAAACTGGGCAACCTTTTCAAATGGGGTCTTGCCCTGAAAATGAATTTTCAGGGCAAGACCTCGACCTCGCGCGTGCAGACTCGGCCCCCAGCCTGTTACGCTAGTCAAAATATGGCCCTTGAGGAAAATTTATTGGGGAACCCTGTCGTATGGCATACTATAGCACGCCGTTTTTCATCATTTTTGAGGATTTGAAAAAAATGAAAAAACGATGGGTTATAGCCCATGTTTTTTGAATTTTTGATTTTTTTTTATCCTCGTTTTTCATCGTGACCATGGACTATAGCCTTTCGCTTTTCCTTGATTTTCACCTTTTTTAAAATCCTCAACAATGATGAAGAATCGCGCACTATAGCGCGCCGCTCAATGACCTGAGACCATGGACCAATGAACCATGTAAATACAACACATTGAGCAGGGCACTGCAGGGAGTTGAACCCCGTTCCGGTAAACCAGAAGTCCGACACCAGTGCCTTAGTTTTTGTGTTGTTGTTCATTTACAGGTCCAGGTGTGTATACGCATGTGCGCCTGTGCGTGTGTAGGTGCATGTGTGCATGTGTGCATGTGTGTGTGCACGCTTCAATGACCACTGTTGGACCCCATGGGGATCAAGGACCTCTGGGAGCCACCCATACTTTACAACAGTCATAGCGAACTCTGTTGCATCACAACTGGTGGCCAACAGTCGTAACCAACACCACCGCCGACCCACAGGAGAATACCATCGCACAGTGGTATCAGACCAACCACAATCAGCCAGCCCTCAAACCAAACCCTTCGACCTAGAAGAACTCGAAACTGCAATGGGAAAGTTGAAACCCGGCAAAGCAGCAGGGATTGATGACATACTGGCAGAAATGATACAGCACCTGGAACCTAACGCAAAGACCTGGATCGTGGGGATGCTGAATACATGCATGGCACAGAAAACCATCCCTTCTGTCTGGAGAAAGGCCAAAGTGGTTGCAATCCCCAAACCTGGCAAAGACCCATCATCCCCAAAGAGCTACCGACCCATTTCCCTCCTCTGCATAACCTACAAGGGATGCTGCTACTCCAACGCCTCATGCCACTCATAGACACCAAGCTGACTAAAGACCAAGCTGGTTTCCGTCCCGGCCGCTCCTGTGCTGGACAGAGCTCAACCTCACCCAATACATTGAGGATGGGTTTGAGGGAAAACAAATAACTGGAGCAGCAACTGGAGGGCGAAGCAAGCACGCAGACAGCTTGTGCGTGCCTGCGTGCCTTCCTGCCTGCCTTCCTCATGTGGAAGCTGCGTAGTTGAGTTTGTGTGTGTCTTTCTTTTTCTGTCTTTCTTTCTTAGGACGAAGATCAAGGTAGACGCCGTTGGAAGGCTCGACACAAGCCGATGCCGCTAGAGATCCATCCCAAAGCTTCCCTCAGGGAGCCTAGCAAGCCAGCTAGCCAGCAAGCCCGCCCAGTCAGCCAACGCAGCCAGCCAACTCCGCCAGTCAGCCAGTGTAGAAAGTCAGGCTGCCAAGCCAGCGCACATCAGCCCTTGCAGTCAACCATTGTAGCCATACCAGCCTTGCTCAGTCAGCTCAGCCAGGCCTCTCTCTAGGCCTGGCTCTCTGTCTGCCTGGCCCGGTCTGCCCCGCCCTGCCTTGCAGCAACAGAACCAGCCTTGCTGGCAAGCCAGCCAGCTCAGAATACGAGCTCAGCAAGCCAGCGCAGCTGGCAAGCACGCAGTTAGTCTTAACCAGTTTCAGACCGGCAGGCCAAGGCAGACAGACAGGAAGACCGAGGCGCCTAGGCAGGCAGACAGGCCAGGAAGGCAACAAAGTGCAGGCAGGGGGACTATCCGGCCTAAGGCTGCGCTGCAAGGGTTGGAGCCTGGCTTGCTCCTGCTGATCTGGCTGAGTGGCTGTGGCTGCACAGTAAGGCTGCAGTAACCTAGTCTGGGCTTGTTGCTGCACTGGCTTGCTCAGCTCGCATTCTGAGCTGGCTGGCTTGCCAGAAAGGCTGGTTCTGTTGCTGCAAGGCAGGGCAGGGCAGACCGGGCCAGGCAGACAGAGAGCCAGGCCTCGAGAGAGGCCTGGCTGAGCTGACTGAGCAAGGCTGGTATGGCTGCAATGGCTGACTGCAAGGCTGATATGCTCTGGCTTGGCAGCCTGACTTTCTACACTGGCTGACTGGCGGAGCTGACTGGCTGCGTTGGCTGACTGGGCAGGCTTGCTGGCTAGCTGGCTTGCTGGGCTCCCTGAGGGAAGCTTTGGGATGGATCTCTAGGGGCATCGGTTTGTGTTGAGCCTTCCAACGGCGTCTACCTTGATCTACCCCATGTATCTTGGAGTTACACTGGACAGGACACTCTTCAAAAAAAACACCTGAAGAACACAAAAGCCACGGCCAACACCCACAATAACATCCTGTGAAAACTAGTGAACTCCAAGTGGGGCGCAGACCCACAAACAATCCGTGCAACTGCCATAGCCCTGTCTTTCTCTACAGCAGAGTATGCCTGCTCAAGCTGGAGCCAATCACGTCACACCAAATTGGTCGACACAGCCCTAAATGACACCTGTCGCATCATCACGGGATGCGTCAAGACAACACCTGTCCCGTGCCTTTATGCGCTAGCCGGCACCTCACCCCGCACATCAGACGACTGTGTATCGCTCAAGATGAATGGAGAACACAGGAGATAGACAGTGAAGTTGGGGATGAACGAAGGAAAGTCTGGAATGAAATGATAGAGAACACCCCACACAGACATAGTTTCCTTTCGTGGCTGTTTACATTCGAGGGTCGCCGGTCCTCTCGAACGGAACAGTTTAACGTCATGCCCAGGACGAAAAGATATAGAGAACACCAACATGACAAATAACAGCAGGAAGGCATGGGCCACAATCCACCATCTTGGCAAAGACCACACCACCCATAATTCACAACGGTCACAGCAAACTCTGTTGCATCACAACTGGTGTAGGTATTGGATGGAGCCCGCACACCACAGGTATAAGAAAGATGTGATGCAGAGGAGGGAAATGGGTCGTTAGCTCTTCGGGGATAATGGGTCTTTGCCAGGTTTAGGGATTGCAACCACTTCGGCCTTTTTCCAAACAGAAGGGATGGTTTTCTGTGCTATGCATGTGTTCAGCATCCCCACAAGCCAGGTCCTTGCGTTAGGTCCCAGGTGCTGTATCATTTCTGCCAGTATGCCATCAATCCCTGCTGCTTTTCCGGGTTTCAACTTTCCCATTGCAGTTTCACGTTCTTCTAAGTCGAAGGGTTTGGTTTGAGGGCTGGCTGATTGTGGTTGGTCTGATACCACTGTGCGATGGTATTCTATGTGAGTCGGTGGCGGTGTTGGTTACAACTGTTGGCCACCAGTTGTGACCAAGACCGCCACCGACCCACAGGAGAATACCATCGCACAGTGGTATCAGACCAACCACAATCAGCCAGCCCTCAAACCAAACCCTTCGACCTAGAAGAACTTGAAACTGCAATGGGAAAGTTGAAACCCGGAAAAGCAGCAGGGATTGATGACCTACTGGCAGAAATGTTACAGCACCTGGGACCCAACGCAAAGACCTGGCTTGTGGGGATGCTGAACACATGCATAGCACAGAAAACCATCCCTTGTGTCTGGGAAAAGGCCAAAGTGGTTGCAATCCTTAAACCTGGCAAAGACCCATTATCCACAAAGAGCTACCGACCCATTTCCCTCTGCATCACCTACAAGGCTATATGAGAAGCTGCTACTCCAACGCCTCGTTGCCACTCATAGATACCAAGCTGACTAAAGACCAAGCTGGTTTCCGTCCCAGCCGCTCCTGTGCTGGACAGAGCTCAACCTCACCCAACACATTGAGGATGGGTTTGAGGGGAAACAAATAACTGGAGCAGCATTCAGAGATCTCTCTGCTGCCTACGACACTGTCCAACACCGCACAATGGTCAGGAAAAGCCTCCTCAACAACAGGCGCTTCTATGTCCAGTTAAATGACCAGAGGAGTAAATGGAAAACCCAAAAGAACGGCCTCCCACAAGGTAGCGTGCTCGCCCCCCTCCTTTTCAATATCTACACAAACGACCAGCCACTACCCAATGCCTAATGCCAGCATTTCATCTACGCCGACAACCTCTGCATTACGACCCAACAAGCAGACTTCCAGAAGATTGAGCCTGTCCTTGAAAGTGCCCTCCAAGAAATGTCAAGCTACTACAATACAACCACCTGAAACCCAACCCATAGAGAACACCTCACACACACATAATTTCCTTTCGTGGCTGTTTACATTCGAGGGTCGCTGGTACTCTCGAACGGAACAGTTTAACGTCATGCCCAGGACGAAAAGATATAGAGAACACCAACATGACAAATAACAGCAGGAAGGCATGGGCCACAATCCACCGTCTTGGCAAAAACCACACCACCCATAATTCACAACGGTCACAGCAAACTCTGTTGCATCACAACTGGTGTAGGTATTGGATGGAGCCCGCACACCACAGGTATAAGAAAGACGTTCTTTATTGAAATACTGACAACGTTTCGATCTATTTGATCTTCATCAGGTCATGTGTACACAAAACATACACTTTTATACTAAGGGAGTGCCCCCATTAAACAATCAAAATACCACATTTTGGTGCCCCTCCCATCACTGCAGGTGTGACACGTCAACCCTGAGTGAGTAGGTGGGGACCCAGACATATTGATGTAAATATAGTCTGTTCAGAAAATGTAGTGCCTCTCATAGAGCTTGTAGGTGATGCAGGAGGGAAATGGGTCGGTAGCTCTTCGGGGATAATGGGTCTTTGCCAGGTTTAGGGATTGCAACCACTTCGGCCTTTTTCCAAACAGAAGGGATGGTTTTCTGTGCTATGCATGTGTTCAGCATCCCCACAAGCCAGGTCCTTGCGTTAGGTCCCAGGTGCTGTATCATTTCTGCCAGTATGCCATCAATCCCTGCTGCTTTTCCGGGTTTCAACTTTCCCATTGCAGTTTCACGTTCTTCTAAGTCGAAGGGTTTGGTTTGAGGGCTGGCTGATTGTGGTTGGTCTGATACCACTGTGCGATGGTATTCTATGTGAGTCGGTGGCGGTGTTGGTTACAACTGTTGGCCACCAGTTGTGAAGCTGCTACTCCAACGCCTCGTTGCCACTCATAGATACCAAGCTGACTAAAGACCAAGCTGGTTTCCGTCCCAGCCGCTCCTGTGCTGGACAGAGCTCAACCTCACCCAACACATTGAGGATGGGTTTGAGGGGAAACAAATAACTGGAGCAGCATTCAGAGATCTCTCTGCTGCCTACGACACTGTCCAACACCGCACAATGGTCAGGAAAAGCCTCCTCAACAACAGGCGCTTCTATGTCCAGTTAAATGACCAGAGGAGTAAATGGAAAACCCAAAAGAACGGCCTCCCACAAGGTAGCGTGCTCGCCCCCCTCCTTTTCAATATCTACACAAACGACCAGCCACTACCCAATGCCTAATGCCAGCATTTCATCTACGCCGACAACCTCTGCATTACGACCCAACAAGCAGACTTCCAGAAGATTGAGTCTGTCCTTGAAAGTGCCCTCCAAGAAATGTCAAGCTACTACAATACAACCACCTGAAACCCAACCCATAGAGAACACCTCACACACACATAATTTCCTTTCGTGGCTGTTTACATTCGAGGGTCGCTGGTACTCTCGAACGGAACAGTTTAACGTCATGCCCAGGACGAAAAGATATAGAGAACACAAACATGACAAATAACAGCAGGAAGGCATGGGCCACAATCCACCGTCTTGGCAAAGACCACACCACCCATAATTCACAACGGTCACAGCAAACTCTGTTGCATCACAACTGGTGTAGGTATTGGATGGAGCCCGCACACCACAGGTATAAGAAAGACGTTCTTTATTGAAATACTGACAACGTTTCGATCTATTTGATCTTCATCAGGTCATGTGTACACAAAACATACACTTTTATACTAAGGGAGTGCCCCCATTAAACAATCAAAATACCACATTTTGGTGCCCCTCCCATCACTGCAGGTGTGACACGTCAACCCTGAGTGAGTAGGTGGGGACCCAGACATATTGATGTAAATATAGTCTGTTCAGAAAATGTAGTGCCTCTCATAGAGCTTGTAGGTGATGCAGGAGGGAAATGGGTCGGTAGCTCTTCGGGGATAATGGGTCTTTGCCAGGTTTAGGGATTGCAACCACTTCGGCCTTTTTCCAAACAGAAGGGATGGTTTTCTGTGCTATGCATGTGTTCAGCATCCCCACAAGCCAGGTCCTTGCGATAGGTCCCAGGTGCTGTATCATTTCTGCCAGTATGCCATCAATCCCTGCTGCTTTTCCGGGTTTCAACTTTCCCATTGCAGTTTCACGTTCTTCTAAGTCGAAGGGTTTGGTTTGAGGGCTGGCTGATTGTGGTTGGTCTGATACCACTGTGCGATGGTATTCTATGTGGGTCGGTGGCGGTGTTGGTTACAACTGTTGGCCACCAGTTGTGACCAAGACCGCCACCAACCCACAGGAGAATACCATCGCACAGTGGTATCAGACCAACCACAATCAGCCAGCCTTCAAACCAAACCCTTCGACCTAGAAGAACGTGAAACTGCAATGGGAAAGTTGAAACCCGGAAAAGCAGCAGGGATTGATGACCTACTAGCAGAAATGATACAGCACCTGGGACCTAACGGAAAGACCTGGCTTGTGGGGATGCTGAACACATGCATAGCACAGAAAACCATCCCTTCTGTCTGGAAAAAGGCCAAAGTGGTTGCAATCCCTAAACCTGGCAAAGACCCATTATCCCCAAAGAGCTACCGACCCATTTCCCTCCTCTGCATCACCTACAAGCCTATCCCGTCACACCAAATTGGTCGACACAGCCCTAAATGACACCTGTGGCATCATCATAGGATGCATCAAGACAACACCTGACCCTGTCCCAACACCTGTTTACATTCGAGGGTCGCCGGTCCTCTCGAACGGAACAGTTTAACGTCATGCCCAGGACGAAAAGATATAGAGAACACCAACATGACAAATAACAGCAGGAAGGCATGGGCCACAATCCACCGTCTTGGCAAAGACCACACCACCCATAATTCACAACGGTCACAGCAAACTCTATTGCATCACAACTGGTGTAGTTATTGGATGGAGCCTGCACACCACCAAAAAAAAGAAAAACAACATACTATAGTATGCCCTCCGTGACCATGGACTTTAGCCTTTCGCTTTTCTGCAATTTAACCTTTTTTCAAATCCTCAACAATGATGAAGAATCGCGCACTATAGCGTGCCACTTAATGACCTTGACCAATATCAATGACCTTGAGCAGTATAAATTACCTTCAATAAGACTAGTAAATGACCTTGACCAGTATAAATGACCTTGACAAGTACAAATGACCTTGACCAGTATAAATGACCTTCACCAGTAGAAATGACCGTGACCAGTATATGACTGACCAGTATAAATTACATTCAGGAGACTAGTAATTGACCTTGACCAGTATAAATGACCTTTAGAAGACTAGTAAATGATCTTCACCAGTATAAATGACCTTTAGAAGACTAGTAAATGATCTTCACCAGTATAAATGACCTTGACCAGTATGCGGTCCGTGACCATGGACTATAGCCTTTTGCTTTTCCTTGATTTTCACCTTTAAAAAATCCTCAACAATGATGAAGAATCGCACACTATAGCGCGCCGCTCAATGACCTGAGACCATGGACCAATGAATGAAATACAACACATTGAGCAGGGCACTGCAGGGAGTTGAACCCCGTTCCGGTAAACCAGAAGTCCGACACCAGTGCCTTAGTTTTTGTGTTGTTGTTCATTTAAAGGTCCAGGTGTGCATACGCATGTGCCCCTGTGTGTGTAGGTGCATGTGTGCATGTGTGTGCACGCTTCAATGACCACTGTTGGACCCAATGGCGATCAAGGACCTCAGGGAGCCACCCATAATTCACAACGGTCACAGCGAACTCTGTTGCATCACAACTGGTGGCCAACAGTCGTAACCAACACCGCCACGACCCACAGGAGAATACCATCGCACAGTGGTATCAGACCAACCACAATCAGCCAGCCCTCAAACCAAACCCTTCGACCTAGAAGAACTCAAAACTGCAATGGGAAAGTTGAAACCCGGAAAAGCAGCAGGGATTGATGACATACTGGCAGAAATTATACAGCACCTGGAACCTAACGCAAAGACCTGGCTCGTGGGGATGCTGAACACATGCATGGCACAGAAAACCATCCCTTCTGTCTGGAGAAAAGCCAAAGTGGTTGCAATCCCCAAACCTGGCAAAGACCCATCATCCTCAAAGAGCTACCGACCCATTTCCCTCCTCTGCATCACCTACAAGAGAGGCTGCTACTCCCAACGCCTCATACCACTCATAGACACCAAGCTGACTAAAGACCAAGCTGGTTTCCGTCCCGTCCTGTGCTGGACAGAGCTCAACCTCACCCAACACATTGAGGATGGGTTTGAGGGAAAACAAATAACTGGAGCAGCAACTGGAGGGCGAAGCAAGCACGCAGGCAGCTTGTGCCTGCCTGCGTGCCTGCCTGCCTTCCTCATGTGGAAGCTGCATAGTTGAGTTTGTGTGTGTGTTTCTTTTTCTGTCTTTCTTTCTTAGGACGAAGATCAAGGTAGACGCCGTTGGAAGGCTCAACACAAGCCGATGCCCCTAGAGATCCATCCCAAAGCTTCCCTCAGGGAGTCCAGCAAGCCAGCTAGCCAGCAAGCCCGCCCAGTCAGCCAACGCAGCCAGCCAGCTCCGCCAGTCAGCCAGTGTAGAAAGTCAGGCTGCCAAGCCAGCGCACATCAGCCCTTGCAGTCAACCATTGTAGCCATACCAGCCTTGCTCAGTCAGCTCAGCCAGGCCTCTCTCGAGTCCTGGCTCTCTGTCTGCCTGGCCCGGTCTGCCCCGCCCTGCCTTGCAGCAACAGAACCAGCCTTGCTGGCAAGCCAGCCAGCTCAGAATACGAGCTCAGCAAGCCAGCGCAGCTGGCAAGCACGCAGTTAGTCTAAACCAGTTTCAGACTGGCAGGCCAAGGCAGACAGACAGGAAGACCGAGGCGCCTAGGCAGGCAGACAGGCCAGGAAGGCAACAAAGTGCAGGCAGGGGGACTGTCCGGCCTAAGGCTGCGCTGCAAGGGTTGGAGCCTGGCCAGCTCCTGCTGGTCTAGACTGAGTGGCTGTGGCTGCACAGTAAGGCTGCGGTAACCTAGTCTGGGCTTGCTGCTGCACTGGCTTGCTCAGCTCGCATTCTGAGCTGGCTGGCTTTCCAGAAAGGCTGGTTCTGTTGCTGCAAGGCAGGGCAGGGCAGACCGGGCCAGGCAGACAGAGAGCCAGGCCTCAAGAGAGGCCTGGCTGAGCTGACTGAGCAAGGCTGGTATGGCTGCAATGGCTGACTGCAAGGGCTGATATGCTCTGGCTTGGCAGCCTGACTTTCTACACTGGCTGACTGGCGGAGCTGACTGGCTGCGTTGGCTGACTGGGCAGGCTTGCTGGCTAGCTGGCTTGCTGTGCTCCCTGAGGGAAGCTTTGGGATGGATCTCTAGGGGCATCGGCTAGTGTTGAGCCTTCCTATGGCGTCTACCTTGACCTCCGTCCTAAGAAAGAAAGACAGAAAAAGAAAGACACACAAACCCAACTATGCAGCTTCCACCTGAGGAACCGAGACGCGAGAAAAGAACTGAGCGTCACTTGGGATGGTCACAAACTCTCCAACCATACCCACCCCATGTATCTTGGAGTTACACTGGACAGGACACTCTTCTTCAAAAAAACACCTGGAGAACACAAAAGCCACGGTCAACACCCACAATAACATCCTGTGAAAACTAGTGAACTCCCAAGTGGGGCGCAGACCCACAAACAATCCGTGCAACTGCCATGGCCCTGTCTTTCTCTACAGCAGAGTATGCCTGCTCAAGCTGGAGCCGATCACGTCACACCAAATTGGTCGACACAGCCCTAAATGACACCTGTCGCATCATCACGGGATGGGTCAAGACAACACCTGTCCCGTCCGTGCCTTTATGCGCTAGCCGGCACCTCCCCCCGCACATCAGACGACTGTGTAACGCTCAAGATGAATGGAAAACACAGGAGATAGACAGTGAAGTCTGGAATGAAATGATAGAGAACACCTCACAGACACAGTTTCCTTTCGTGGCCGTTTACATTCGAGGGTCGCCGGTCCTCTCGAACGGAACAGTTTAACGTCATGCCCAGGACGAAAAGATATAGAGAACACCATAATGACAAATAACAGCAGGAAGGCATGGGCCACAATCCACCGTCTTGGCAAAGACCACACCACCCATAATTCACAACGGTCACAGCAAACTCTGTTGCATCACAACTGGTGTAGGTATTGGATGGAGCCCGCACACCACAGGTATAAGAAAGACGTGATGCAGAGGAGGGAAATGGGTCGGTAGCTCTTCGGGGATAATGGGTCTTTGCCAGGTTTAGGGATTGCAACCACTTCGGCCTTTTTCCAAACAGAAGGGATGGTTTTCTGTGCTATGCATGTGTTCAGCATCCCCACAAGCCAGGTCCTTGCGTTAGGTCCCAGGTGCTGTATCATTTCTGCCAGTATGCCATCAATCCCTGCTGCTTTTCCGGGTTTCAACTTTCCCATTGCAGTTTCACGTTCTTCTAAGTCGAAGGGTTTGGTTTGAGGGCTGGCTGATTGTGGTTGGTCTGATACCACTGTGCGATGGTATTCTATGTGAGTCGGTGGCGGTGTTGGTTACAACTGTTGGCCACCAGTTGTGACCAAGACCGCCACCGACCCACAGGAGAATACCATCGCACAGTGGTATCAGACCAACCACAATCAGCCAGCCCTCAAACCAAATCCTTCGACCTAGAAGAACTTGAAACTGCAATGGGAAAGTTGAAACCCGGAAAAGCAGCAGGGATTGATGACCTACTGGCAGAAATGTTACAGCACCTGGGACCCAACGCAAAGACCTGGCTTGTGGGGATGCTGAACACATGCATAGCACAGAAAACCATCCCTTGTGTCTGGGAAAAGGCCAAAGTGGTTGCAATCCTTAAACCTGGCAAAGACCCATTATCCACAAAGAGCTACCGACCCATTTCCCTCTGCATCACCTACAAGGCTATATGAGAAGCTGCTACTCCAACGCCTCGTTGCCACTCATAGATACCAAGCTGACTAAAGACCAAGCTGGTTTCCGTCCCAGCCGCTCCTGTGCTGGACAGAGCTCAACCTCACCCAACACATTGAGGATGGGTTTGAGGGGAAACAAATAACTGGAGCAGCATTCAGAGATCTCTCTGCTGCCTACGACACTGTCCAACACCGCACAATGGTCAGGAAAAGCCTCCTCAACAACAGGCGCTTCTATGTCCAGTTAAATGACCAGAGGAGTAAATGGAAAACCCAAAAGAACGGCCTCCCACAAGGTAGCGTGCTCGCCCCCCTCCTTTTCAATATCTACACAAACGACCAGCCACTACCCAATGCCTAATGCCAGCATTTCATCTACGCCGACAACCTCTGCATTACGACCCAACAAGCAGACTTCCAGAAGATTGAGTCTGTCCTTGAAAGTGCCCTCCAAGAAATGTCAAGCTACTACAATACAACCACCTGAAACCCAACCCATAGAGAACACCTCACACACACATAATTTCCTTTCGTGGCTGTTTACATTCGAGGGTCGCTGGTACTCTCGAACGGAACAGTTTAACGTCATGCCCAGGACGAAAAGATATAGAGAACACCAACATGACAAATAACAGCAGGAAGGCATGGGCCACAATCCACCGTCTTGGCAAAAACCACACCACCCATAATTCACAACGGTCACAGCAAACTCTGTTGCATCACAACTGGTGTAGGTATTGGATGGAGCCCGCACACCACAGGTATAAGAAAGACGTTCTTTGTTGAAATACTGACAGCGTTTCGATCCATTTGATCTTTATCAGGTCATGTGTACACAAAACATACACTTTTATACTAAGGGAGTGCCCCCATTAAACAATCAAAATACCACATTTTGGTGCCCCTCCCATCACTGCAGGTGTGACACGTCAACCCTGAGTGAGTAGGTGGGGACCCAGACATATTGATGTAAATATAGTCTGTTCAGAAATTGTAGTGCCTCTCATAGAGCTT
This sequence comes from Protomyctophum parallelum, assembly GCF_964188405.1. Lineage (NCBI taxonomy): Eukaryota > Metazoa > Chordata > Actinopteri > Myctophiformes > Myctophidae > Protomyctophum > Protomyctophum parallelum. The sequence goes on along the minus strand of NC_139708.1, from coordinate 14,882,653 downwards.
GTAGGTGATGCAGAGGAGGGAAATGGGTTGGCCACCAGTTGTGACCAAGACCGCCACCGACCCACAGGAGAATACCATCGCACAGTGGTATCAGACCAACCACAATCAGCCAGCCCTCAAACCAAACCCTTCGACCTAGAAGAACTTGAAACTGCAATGGGAAAGTTGAAACCCGGAAAAACAGCAGGGATTGATGACCTACTGGCAGAAATGTTACAGCACCTGGGACCCAACGCAAAGACCTGGCTTGTGGGGATGCTGAACACATGCATAGCACAGAAAACCATCCCTTCTGTCTGGGAAAAGGCCAAAGTGGTTGCAATCCCTAAACCTGGCAAAGACCCATTATCCACAAAGAGCTACCGACCCATTTCCCTCTGCATCACCTACAAGGCTATATGAGAAGCTGCTACTCCAACGCCTTGTTGCCACTCATAGATACCAAGCTGACTAAAGACCAAGCTGGTTTCCGTCCCAGCCGCTCCTGTGCTGGACAGAGCTCAACCTCACCCAACACATTGAGGATGGGTTTGAGGGGAAACAAATAACTGGAGCAGCATTCAGAGATCTCTCTGCTGCCTACGACACTGTCCAACACCGCACAATGGTCAGGAAAAGCCTCCTCAACAACAGGCGCTTCTATGTCCAGTTAAATGACCAGAGGAGTAAATAGAAAGCCCAAAAGAACGGCCTCCAACAAGGTAGCGTGCTCGCCCCCCTCCTTTTCAATATCTACACAAACGACCAGCCACTACCCAATGCCTAATGCCAGCGTTTCATCTACGCCGACAACCTCTGCATTACGACCCAACAAGCAGACTTCCAGAAGATTGAGTCTGTCCTTGAAAGTGCCCTCCAAGAAATGTCAAGCTACTACAATACAACCACCTGAAACCCAACCTATAGAGAACACCTCACACACAAATAATTTCCTTTCGTGGCCGTTTACATTCGAGGGTCGCTGGTCCTCTCGAACGGAACAGTTTAACGTCATGCCCAGGACGAAAAGATATAGAGAACACCAACATGTCAAATAACAGCAGGAAGGCATGGGCCACAATCCACCGTCTTGGCAAAAACCACACCACCCATAATTCACAACGGTCACAGCAAACTCTGTTGCATCACAACTGGTGTAGGTATTGGATGGAGCCCGCACACCACAGGTATAAGAAAGACGTTCTTTGTTGAAATACTGACAGCGTTTCGATCCATTTGATCTTTATCAGGTCATGTGTACACAAAACATACACTTTTATACTAAGGGAGTGCCCCCATTAAACAATCAAAATACCACATTTTGGTGCCCCTCCCATCACTGCAGGTGTGACACGTCAACCCTGAGTGAGTAGGTGGGGACCCAGACATATTGATGTAAATATAGTCTGTTCAGAAATTGTAGTGCCTCTCATAGAGCTTGTAGGTGATGCAGAGGAGGGAAATGGGTCGGTAGCTCTTCGGGGATAATGGGTCTTTGCCAGGTTTAGGGATTGCAACTACTCCAGCCTTTTTCCAAACAGAAGGGATGGTTTTCTGTGCTATGCATGTGTTCAGCATCCCCACAAGCCAGGTCCTTGCGATAGGTCCCAGGTGCTGTATCATTTCTGCCAGTATGCCATCAATCCCTGCTGCTTTTCCGGGTTTCAACTTTCCCATTGCAGTTTCACGTTCTTCTAAGTCGAAGGGTTTGGTTTGAGGGCTGGCTGATTGTGGTTGGTCTGATACCACTGTGCGATGGTATTCTATGTGGGTCGGTGGCGGTGTTGGTTACAACTGTTGGCCACCAGTTGTGACCAAGACCGCCACCGACCCACAGGAGAATACCATCGCACAGTGGTATCAGACCAACCACAATCAGCCAGCCCTCAAACCAAACCCTTCGACCTAGAAGAACTTGAAACTGCAATGGGAAAGTTGAAACCCGGAAAAGCAGCAGGGATTGATGACCTACTGGCAGAAATGTTACAGCACCTGGGACCCAACGCAAAGACCTGGCTTGTGGGGATGCTGAACACATGCATAGCACAGAAAACCATCCCTTCTGTCTGGGAAAAGGCCAAAGTGGTTGCAATCCCTAAACCTGGCAAAGACCCATTATCCACAAAGAGCTACCGACCCATTTCCCTCTGCATCACCTACAAGGCTATATGAGAAGCTGCTACTCCAACGCCTTGTTGCCACTCATAGATACCAAGCTGACTAAAGACCAAGCTGGTTTCCGTCCCAGCCGCTCCTGTGCTGGACAGAGCTCAACCTCACCCAACACATTGAGGATGGGTTTGAGGGGAAACAAATAACTGGAGCAGCATTCAGAGATCTCTCTGCTGCCTACGACACTGTCCAACACCGCACAATGGTCAGGAAAAGCCTCCTCAACAACAGGCGCTTCTATGTCCAGTTAAATGACCAGAGGAGTAAATGGAAAGCCCAAAAGAACGGCCTCCAACAAGGTAGCGTGCTCGCCCCCCTCCTTTTCAATATCTACACAAACGACCAGCCACTACCCAATGCCTAATGCCAGCGTTTCATCTACGCCGACAACCTCTGCATTACGACCCAACAAGCAGACTTCCAGATGATTGAGTCTGTCCTTGAAAGTGCCCTCCAAGAAATGTCAAGCTACTACAATACAACCACCTGAAACCCAACCTATAGAGAACACCTCACACACACATAATTTCCTTTCGTGGCCGTTTACATTCGAGGGTCGCTGGTCCTCTCGAACGGAACAGTTTAACGTCATGCCCAGGACGAAAAGATATAGAGAACACCAACATGTCAAATAACAGCAGGAAGGCATGGGCCACAATCTACCGTCTTGGCAAAAACCACACCACCCATAATTCACAACGGTCACAGCAAACTCTGTTGCATCACAACTGGTGTAGGTATTGGATGGAGCCCGCACACCACAGGTATAAGAAAGACGTTCTTTGTTGAAATACTGACAGCGTTTCGATCCATTTGATCTTCATCAGGTCATGTGTACACAAAACATACACTTTTATACTAAGGGAGTGCCCCCATTAAACAATCAAAATACCACATTTTGGTGCCCCTCCCATCACTGCAGGTGTGACACGTCAACCCTGAGTGAGTAGGTGGGGACCCAGACATATTGATGTAAATATAGTCTGTTCAGAAATTGTAGTGCCTCTCATAGAGCTTGTAGGTGATGCAGAGGAGGGAAATGGGTCGGTAGCTCTTCGGGGATAATGGGTCTTTGCCAGGTTTAGGGATTGCAACTACTCCAGCCTTTTTCCAAACAGAAGGGATGGTTTTCTGTGCTATGCATGTGTTCAGCATCCCCACAAGCCAGGTCCTTGCGATAGGTCCCAGGTGCTGTATCATTTCTGCCAGTATGCCATCAATCCCTGCTGCTTTTCCGGGTTTCAACTTTCCCATTGCAGTTTCACGTTCTTCTAAGTCGAAGGGTTTGGTTTGAGGGCTGGCTGATTGTGGTTGGTCTGATACCACTGTGCGATGGTATTCTATGTGGGTCGGTGGCGGTGTTGGTTACAACTGTTGGCCACCAGTTGTGACCAAGACCGCCACCGACCCACAGGAGAATACCATCGCACAGTGATATCAGACCAACCACAATCAGCCAGCCCTCAAACCAAACCCTTCGACCTAGAAGAACTTGAAACTGCAATGGGAAAGTTGAAACCCGGAAAAGCAGCAGGGATTGATGACCTACTGGCAGAAATGTTACAGCACCTGGGACCCAACGCAAAGACCTGGCTTGTGGGGATGCTGAACACATGCATAGCACAGAAAACCATCCCTTCTGTCTGGGAAAAGGCCAACGTGGTTGCAATCCCTAAACCTGGCATAGACCCATTATCCACAAAGAGCTACCGACCCATTTCCCTCTGCATCACCTACAAGGCTATATGAGAAGCTGCTACTCCAACGCCTTGTTGCCACTCATAGATACCAAGCTGACTAAAGACCAAGCTGGTTTCCGTCCCAGCCGCTCCTGTGCTGGACAGAGCTCAACCTCACCCAACACATTGAGGATGGGTTTGAGGGGAAACAAATAACTGGAGCAGCATTCAGAGATCTCTCTGCTGCCTACGACACTGTCCAACACCGCACAATGGTCAGGAAAAGCCTCCTCAACAACAGGCGCTTCTATGTTCAGTTAAATGACCAGAGGAGTAAATGGAAAGCCGAAAAGAACGGCCTCCCACAAGGTAGCGCGCTCGCCCCCCTCCTTTTCAATATCTAAACAAACGACCAGCCACTTGAAACCCAACCCATCAAAAACCCAAATATGCAGCTTCCACCTGAGGAACCGAGACGCAAAAAAAGAACTGAGCATCACAAACTCTCAAACCATACCCACCCCATGTAACTTGGAGTTACACTGGACAGTTTAACGTCATGCCCAGGACGAAAAGTTATAGAGAACACCAACATGACAAACCCTACACTTAAACCCTCTATATTTAATAAAAAACAATTCTGGACAGGAATCCTGTATTGCAGGGGTGCCCAAAAGGTACATCGTGATCTACCAGTAATCACAAAGGCTGTGCAGGTAGACCATATGGCATGCCCCTGTATATAATCTATCACTTGAATTAAGGTGACTTGACACCAGCTCAAATGTTGCACACAAACATCAGTAGCAAAAGTACAAAGTTATTGTGACAGTAATAATTGCTATAGTGTGTGTTCAGTAACAGGAATATTCCTGTCTCTCCAGCTCTTTAATAAATAGAAAAGGGTTTAATCAGGAGTTGTAGTAGCCACAGGATAATCAAAGCGGTGGATATTGCTCTTGTCTTCATGTCTTTATGTATGTAAATTGTCTTGTTGTTTGTGTTATGTCAAATGCGTGTATACGTGTTCTGCATATACTTGGCTGCTGTGTTGCAAGATAATGGGAGTTACTGATACTATGGGACTGAATGGGAGTGAAAGGGAGGTACTGTTACTATGGGACTGATACTATGGGAGTGGATGGGAGTGAATGGGAGGTATTGTTACTATGGGACTGATACTATGGGAGTGAATGGGACTGAATGGGATGTACTGTTACTATGTGACTGAATGGGAGTGAATAAAAGTGAATGGGAGTGAATGGGACTGAGTGGGAGTGAATGGGAGGTACTGTGACTATGGGACTGTGTTTAACAAAAAACTGGAGAGACCGGGAGACCTCTGTTACTGAACAAACACTATAGCAATGATTTTGTCACAATATAGAGCTATTTAACACTGTTACTGAACACACTATAGCAATGATTACTGTCACACTATAGAGCTATTTAACACTGTTACTGAACACACACTATAGCAATGATTACTGTCACACTATAGAGCTATTTAACACTGTTACTGAACACACACTATAGCAATGATTACTGTCACACTATAGAGCTATTTAACACTGTTACTGAACACACACTATAGCAATGATTACTGTCACACTATAGAGCTATTTAACACTGTTACTGAACACACACTATAGCAATGATTACTGTCACACTATAGAGCTATTTAACACTGTTACTGAACACACACTCTATAGCAATGATTACTGTCACAATACAGAGCAATTTAATTTAGGTAACCAAATTGACCCCAATAGTAGATCTTTACACTCTCAATAGTTCAATTGTTGTTAAGCATCTGCTTAATTTCCAAAAAAAACTACACAATTAGAGAATGTATAAGATTGCTACTTTTGATCCTTCGATTATATAATGCTGATTGTAGCATAGTGGTTAGTGACTGAGCTTTGTTAACGTGAGTGCCATCCCGGGCACTCACGCTAACTCTTTTCACCTCTAGTCGATTATTTATTCAGCATTTGAGCCACGGACCACCATTTGAGCCCATCTAGTCTCTCAGTCAGACCCATTTGAGCCACTGACCACCATTGTGAGAGTCTATTAATGTGAAATGGTGGGTAGCTCAAGCATGTTATCGCTTTTGAAGTTACTTGATGTGTTTATATATGTAAATACTACTACTCTTTAAAGCCGTGTTTCAGTAGTCGAGTGGGTACCGTCGACGGTTAGTCAACATTGAGGCCGGGGATTCTTACAAAGCAAAACATTGTTTTTGCATCTAGTCGAGGTCCATTCAGTATCTGAGGCTGAGCCACTGACCACCATTGTGAGTCTATAAATGTAACATGGTGGTCCGTAGCACAAATACTGAATGAATAATGGACCTCGACTAGATGCAAAAACAATTGTGTTTGTTTGGTAAAAAGGAAAAACATTCTCGGTCCTCGACGGGACGTGAACTCGGGCCCGATGTTTATAGACCGTCGACACTAACCATTAGGCTACTGAAACACTGTTTTAAAGTTTTGTAGAAACATCATATATAAACATCATAACAAGTAACTTCATAAGTGATCGACGTTTGAACACAAAAACAACAACAGCGTTAAGTATTAAATAACATACCTGCTCCGAAGAGGGAACCGATGGTGACGTGGCACTTCCAAACAAACACTGACCAAACTCACCTCCACGCATCTCTTCCGTATTTGAGGGTTCCGTCCGTCACTTCCTTCCGGGGTCAAAGGGTGAGGCCACGCCCGCGAGATTTAACTGTAAAGTGTCCACGATAAAGAAAATAGATGACGTGGAACTTCCTGGAGTAGAACCCGGAAGTGGCTGACGTCACGCTTAAATACACAATACAGAGCTTGATCTCTAATTTGGCAGCGTCCTTGGTAGTCTAGTGGATTAGTCATCTGACTTAAAGTCCTAATGCCGTAACTTTGCCTGTTCAAACCCCGTTGGTAATTTTCCTACAACACGGACCACTTGTTTTTGTGAGGTTATGGTTAGGGCTAGTTTGACATGCATTAGACTGCGGACCCCCATTTAGTGACATTTCTATCTCTGGGACCCCCAGCCAGTAGCCTAACGGGGGTCCCCGGACCCCAGCAACTGACAGGTAGATAGGCCTACTGGGGGTCCCCGGACCCCAGCAACTGACAGGTAGGTACTGCATGGGTTCCCCGGACCCCCAGTCTGTGACTCACTGTGCTATTGTAGGCTATAGGCCTATTGTTATTATAGGTCGTCAGTCCGTAAACAGTAAACACTGAAGTTGGTGCTTTGCATGAAAGTAAGGATAGCACTCCATCCATTGATTCACAATACACAAGTTAAGTTGTATGGCGTCTATATCGTATGACGCCGAGAGGCTACAGCGGGGAAACGTTTTAGCTGTCAGACTCGCTGCTTTAGTCGTTGTCTGCATGAGAATCACTGCTCCAGGCCAGGGTGCTGCTTTTGTTATGTTTTATTAAAGTTAGAGAACATTACCACAGTGAATCACAGCATAGTAACTAACGCCTCTCTCCTTCCATTCATGAAATGCCGCCTCGCGAACAGCTGACTTTACTATGAGTGACGTAGGTTATAGTAGCACGCAACACCACGTGACCCATATAACTGTCACCAACAACACTTTTAATTATATTACATGAAGCAGACAGCCCTGTGATGAAACCTTTAGCGTTACACTGTGGTTAATACGTTTTTATTCACAATGGAATGTTATTGTACTCTTAATATATCACAGCACAGTAGATTCATATTTCAATTGATCTGGGATGTTAAAATTGTGCAAAACTCTGTTCAATCAATGACCTCTTCTGCTACATTAAACATTATGTAGCCAGGTGAAACACTGCCAATATAGACCGATTCACAGAGGGGTGCCCTGGGCGCGGCCATTACTGAGGTGTAATCCATGGAGCAAGTGCTCCGTAGGCCAGGTGTAGCTAATCAGTGCTGTTGCGCTTAATGGTACACCTCAGTAATGGCCGCACCCAGGAAACCCTCTGTGAATCGGTCTATACCTATAGCCAGGTCTAAAGCATACTGAAATACTGCCAATAGATGGTGCTAGTGCTCTGGTTAGTGCAATGCAGGAAGGTAGAATGCAGAAGCAGGAAGTAGGAAGTAAAGTCAGATGCTGAGAGACATATTCCATGAGGGTATTCATGCTGGTTGTTGTGTGAAGATAAATATCTACCATCAAGGTAACTATGTGTACAAATGGTGATGTATTATCAACCATAGTGATGTACGGAGGTACACTGTTCAGTTTTACATTGTAATAATGTTGATTTTCATTGGATGTATACAGATTGTTATTGAGAAGCTGTGATTAAGCTGGGAGCTGTGAACTGATCCTTTGGAGTCTGGGAGCTAAGATTCTGGACTAAATGTAGGTTTATTAACCTAAATGTGTTATGTTTGAATATGTTGTGTTTTTGTTTATTTTTCTGAAGATGTGTTTGTTAGCACTTTGTAAATGCAATATGTGATTGTATTTCCTTTTCTTTTGTGTTCATTTGTCAGTGAGGATTTCCAGTTGGTGTGTTTTCCTGTACACTGCAGTTATTTTAGCAATATAAAAGCCATATCCTATTGTTCCTCTGCACTGTAAAACAGTAGTCTTGCTCATTGAGCCAACACAGAAGCAGTTATTGCCCAGAATAAACAAACCCATTATTTTAGTTTGTGTCCGGTGCTTATCTCATTTTGCCTGGTTACACAATTGGTACCAGGAGTGGGGTTCTGGAAAATCTGTGTTTCAAATCAATTTTGGTGCAGTTGGCTAAGTTAAGTCAGACGGCTTTAGTGCAAATATAAAAAAAAATAACTGCAGTAGGGACCTGGGTGCTGGTGCTGACGAGGACGTAGTCGGTGAGGCCTGCCTGGTGTGATGACTGAAGACCAGTGACCAGCCCAGAGGAAAAGACACCAACGTCATCCCAACGCTTGGGGACGTCGACCACAGAGGAAGAAGACCACACCATCTCATTCTGCCCACTATCAAATAACTTTATCCTTTCACCAGGGTGGTTCAGAGACATATAGCTATGAGTGACAATGATGAAGAGGTGGTGGAAGCGGTAGGAATGGACCATGTGAGAATGCTTCAGAGTGAGTTATCTCAACTAAGTGTGAAACATGATGAAGCTATGGCCCAGATTGCTACTTTGAGTAATGCGTCTAACAGGTCATATGTGTACATGCCAAGGGAGCGGCCCATCCAACCTTTCAGTGGTGATGTGGTGGTGGATGGACGTTCCGTTGATGAGTTTATTGACGAAGTAGAGCGTGCCATACGAGCTAGAGACCTAGGCCGAAGGGAACAGGTTGATTTCATTTTCTCACTGTTGAGGGGTTCAGCACTTGAGGAAGTCAAACTATGCACAGATGGGGAGGAAAGGGAACCTGATGAGCTCCTCACATTTCTTAGAGAGGCCTACAGAGAGAAGCGCAGTGTAGCCCAACTGTTACAGAGTTTTTATGGCCGTCACCAGAAGGAAGGTGAGGATTTCTTTGAGTATTCACATGCACTGTCACAAATCCTTCGCTCCGCTCTTAAACAGAGGCCAAATGCAGTGGCTGACACAAAGCTGGCAGTCAGGGACCAATTTATAGAGGGGGTTAGAGACCCCTCACTCAGACGGGAGCTCCGTAAAATGGTCAGGGAAAAGCCAAGATTGTCACTTCTAGAGGTGCGAGAAGAAGCCATTGCCTGGTCTCTAGAGGACAGGCCCACAGTGGCCAGGAGCAGGCCAATTGTAACAGACAGGGGGGATGTGGGTGCACAGGGTGCTGGTGGTTCACAGGAGAAACAGTCTGCGACTCTAGATGACATACTTAAAGTCATGTCTGAACAGGGGAAGGCTATTGGCGAGCTTGCCAATGCTGTAAAGGAAGGTTTCATTCGCAAGGGGAGATCTGAAAATGACAGGGGTGAGAGACCCAGGCCGAAATTTCAATTTACAGAGGATGGGAGACCAATCTGTCTCAAATGTAGGGGCGCAGGACATATCGCAAGAGAGTGCAGACAGCACCAGCCAGACAACCAGTCAGCCACCAGCAGTGCAAACATGCAGGGAAACTAGCCCCCTCGGTTGCCAAGAGCCAGGCAATTCGAGGTGAGAATCAAGGCTCAAATACACTTACCCGGGGGAGATTCATGGAGCGGGCAGTCGGGGAATGTCCAGGGATTGATGTTGAGGTGGGGGGAGCTAAAACTAGGTGTCTCTTAGATACAGGGAGCCAGGTTAGCACCATCTCTGAATCGTTTTTCCGCGAGCATTTATTGGGGGAGGATAAGGATCTTGCCTCCACAGCCAAATGGCTAAAGTTAACTGCAGCAAACTCATTGCCAATCCCATACATAGGTTACATTGAGCTGGATGTGCAAGCCATGGGACTAATTATACCAGAGTGTGGATTTTTAGTGGTGGGAAATCCAGTCTCAGAGGAGCCTACTATGTCGGATGGCAGGGAGTTTGGTCCAGGGGATCAGAAGGTGATGGAAGGGGGGCCAGCATGTAAAGCTAGGGATGAACCAAGCAAACCCAGAGAGCCTTTACCAGTTCTTATTGGTATGAATGTCGTTAAGAGATGCAGGGAGCTGGCAATAGCAAGTTTTGACACTACACTTGGAGGAGAGCTAGACTCAGTGTGGAGAGAAGCCTTTCAGCATGTACAAACGGGTGAAGTGGTACACAATACATCTTCAGCTAGAGTCGCTGGTAGAGATACTGTCCATGTGCCAGCCGCTTCAGTTGCCACAGTATACGCTATGGGGTCCATGACACCTTCAAATGTGCAGACTTTGATGTTATTGGAGCCTACCAACACTCCATTACCTAGTGGTCTTCTAGTTCTCCCTACCCTTGTAGAAGCTAACATGTCAGTGTTCCCAGTGCAAGTGGTAAACCTCTCACCAGAAGATGTATGGTTATCACCTAGAACTAGACTTGGTGTACTCAGCAGGGCAGAGTGCGTTGACAAGACAACAGAGGTGTATTTTCAGCGCATCTCTGTTGACCATGAAGAGGTGTCTGTAGAGAGAAAGGAGCCTCAAACCCCAGGCAGTGAGCTACAGTCCATGATTGAACAGTTAGACATTGGTGGCTCTCCAGAAGAACAGGCTAAGTTAACAGTACTTTTAGCTCAGTTTGCAGATGTATTTGCCTTTAAGGATGAGGACCTAGGGTACACAGACAAGATCAAACATGAGATACACTTAGTGGACAATATCCCAGTCACACAACCCTACCGACGTATACCGCCAACACAGTACAATGAGGTTAGGGAACACATTGCACAACTTCTCAAGAAAGGTGTTGTTGTAGAGAGCAGTAGTGCATATGCCTCGCCCATTGTAGTTGTGAGGAAAGCAGACAACAGTTTAAGGCTGTGTGTGGATTATCGGAAATTGAATTCTAAGACCAGAAGGGATGCATTTCCTTTGCCCCGTATTGATGAGAGTTTTGACGCCCTACATGGTGCACGGTATTTCTCTACCATTGACCTAGCCAGTGGCTATCACCAGGTGGCAGTACATGAAAATGACAGGCATAAGACAGCCTTTACGACTCCTTTTGGATTGTTTGAGTATTCCAGACTGCCGTTTGGTGTATGCAATGGTCCGGCAACATTTCAGCGGCTTATGCAGGCAACCATGAGTGATTTGATTTTTCAAATTATGCTGGTGTATTTGGATGACATTCTGATCTATTCCCAGACATTTAATGACCACCTTGCCAGACTTCAGACAACCTTGCAGAGACTCAGGAACACTGGGTTAAAGGTTAAGGTAGAGAAATGCCACTTCCTACAACCCACGGTACGCTTCCTCGGTCACCAAATATCAGAGGAAGGCATCAGCACCGACCCAGATAAGATAGCTGTAGTGGAGCAGTGGCCAGTGCCTACTACTTGCAAGGATTTGAGGTCTTTCCTAGGGTTCGGTAGCTATCATAGGAAATTTATCCAGAACTTTTCACAACTAGCAGGACCTTTACATGATGTGGTAAATGCTTGCAGCAAAGAAAACATTTCAGTTAAATCCAAACGCTTGTTTGATTGCTTGTGGACACCAGAGTGTCTGGTGTCATTTAACCAAATTAAGGAGAAACTTACCAGTGCCCCGTTACTGGCTTACGCCGATTTCTCTGCCCCTTTTATTGTCGAGACAGACGCCAGTATGTTAGGGTTAGGGGCTGTTCTCTATCAGGAGCAGGGAGGGAAGAAAAGGGTAATAGCATATGCCAGTAGAAGACTGAGAGGCGCAGAAAGAAATGACAGAAATTACAGCAGCATGAAATTGGAGCTCCTGGCCCTCAAATGGTCTGTATCAGAGAAGTTCAGGGGCTATCTGCTTGGATGTAAGTTCACTGTCATAACGGACAACAATCCCCTGTGTCACCTTAACTCTGCTAAGTTGGGGGCTATTGAGCAGCGCTGGGTTGCTCAGCTGGCTGTTTTCGATTTTGAGGTGAAATACCGCCCTGGCCGATGTAACATTGCGGCAGATACACTCTCAAGGCAGCCGTTGGCAGGGGAGCCACTGCCAGACCCAGATGATTTGGAGTTTGATGGCTGTGTATCTATCTGTAATTTCATCGGGTATGGAACAGCCCTTGATCCAGATTTAGTGGATGTAGGTATCAAATGTTGCAAGGTCAGACAGGTCCGTGCCTCAGAAGTTGGCGATTGTACTTCTGCTGCTGATCCACAGGGTAATACGCCTACTCTGCCAGGTTATTCTGCAGGTGAGCTGCAGCAATTTCAGCAGTCTGATCCCACAATAAGGTCATTTAGACAGTTTTGGGACCAGAAGAGAAAGCCCACCTATCAGGATAGAGCAGGGTTGACCAAACCCGTACTCTCTCTACTCAGACAGTGGCATAGAGTGACAGAGATAAACAGGCTATTATACCGTGTCATTGACGATGGCCACGGGGGTGACTATCAGCAGCTCCTGGTACCGGCATGCCTACAGAAAGCGGTAATGGAGAGTGCACACGATCACCTAGGGCATCAGGGAATAGAGCGTACTCAGAACCTATTGAGACAGCGCTGTTTCTGGCCAGGGATTTATGAGGATGTAGAGCAATGGGTAAAGCAGTGCCAGAGGTGTGTACTTACTAAGATGCCATCTCCCAAGATTCATGCTCCCATGAAACCCTTCTTGGCTACACGGCCCCTTGAAGTGGTGGCTGTTGATTACACACTGTTGGATCCTGCTTCAGATGGCCGTGAGAATGTATTAGTGATTACTGATGTGTTCACCAAGTTCACTCAGGCGTTCCCTAGTAAAGACCAGAAAGCTGACACAACTGCCAAGATCCTCCTCCGGGAGTGGTTTCTTAAGTATGGCGTGCCTGAACGTCTCCACTCAGATCAGGGAAGGACGTTTGAGAGTGAGGTTGTTCAAGAACTCTGTAAGCTATATGGGGTTAAGAAAACTCGTACCACACCTCATCATCCACAGGGTAATGCACAATGTGAACGGTATAATAGGACGCTGCATGACCTCCTGCGTACTCTACCACCACCTAAGAAACGCCGGTGGCCAGAACACTTGCCAGAGCTGTTTTACGCATACAATGTGACCCCTCATGCCTCTACAGGGTATTCACCGTACTACCTGCTATTTGGGGTACACCCACACCTGCCTGTAGATGCCTTATTAGGACAGAGACAAGTGTTGGATAGGAAACATGATTGGCTGGTGGTACACCAGGAGCGTCTGAAGGAGGCTCACGCTAGAGCGAGAGAGTATGCTGAACAGAAAGCATTAGAAAGGCTTGAACTAGCTAAGAACAAGGTTTACTGTCCTCCTGTGCAGTGGAGGGTGGCCCTATTAAGAGGGTCCACAGAGCTAACCTTAGGCCTTATGTAGGTCCTGTTCTGGTCCCCAGCGTAGATGAGGATGTGATCTCAACCGTAACACCCGTCCTTGCCCCTCCTGAAGTTACACCAGAGGACTTAGAGACGGAACCTGAGTATGTAATGTTGGATGAGTTTAATTACCCAAATACTGTCCATGAGGAACATGGAGGGGGAAATGAAGTCCCCGGTTGGGACATGGAAGGACCAGGGGTCATAGACGTCACGGGAACTGAGTGTGTTGATTCGGTTGTTGAAGTAAACAATCCGGAGTTAACGGTGCCTGATACCTCTAACATGCCTGTTAGGAACTCTGAGGTTACTACACCGATTCCCCTACCACGAAAAAGTCAGAGACTTAATGCAGGAAAGCACCCCAACCCACATAACCTCCCTCAGTCGGTGTGTGATAAACTTGCTAGCGAAGTTGAGAGGGCAGTCACCGAGGACGTTGACTGTTAAAAGCAGGGGAGTATGTAGCCAGGTGAAACACTGCCAATATACCTATAGCCAGGTCTAAAGCATACTGAAATACTGCCAATAGATGGTGCTAGTGCTCTGGTTAGTGCAATGCAGGAAGGTAGAATGCAGAAGCAGGAAGTAGGAAGTAAAGTCAGATGCTGAGAGACATATTCCATGAGGGTATTCATGCTGGTTGTTGTGTGAAGATAAATATCTACCATCAAGGTAACTATGTGTACAAATGGTGATGTATTATCAACCATAGTGATGTACGGAGGTACACTGTTCAGTTTTACATTGTAATAATGTTGATTTTCATTGGATGTATACAGATTGTTATTGAGAAGCTGTGATTAAGCTGGGAGCTGTGAACTGATCCTTTGGAGTCTGGGAGCTAAGATTCTGGACTAAATGTAGGTTTATTAACCTAAATGTGTTATGTTTGAATATGTTGTGTTTTTGTTTATTTTTCTGAAGATGTGTTTGTTAGCACTTTGTAAATGCAATATGTGATTGTATTTCCTTTTCTTTTGTGTTCATTTGTCAGTGAGGATTTCCAGTTGGTGTGTTTTCCTGTACACTGCAGTTATTTTAGCAATATAAAAGCCATATCCTATTGTTCCTCTGCACTGTAAAACAGTAGTCTTGCTCATTGAGCCAACACAGAAGCAGTTATTGCCCAGAATAAACAAACCCATTATTTTAGTTTGTGTCCGGTGCTTATCTCATTTTGCCTGGTTACTAAACGTTACTTATACCTGTTATTGAGACTCCTATAGAGCATGTTGACATGGATAGCTTGGTTAGTAGTATCTCTGTTATAGTTAATGCAGTTTGATTAAATGAATAGCCTATTTTATTAGACAAAAATGTCAACAGACAGATGTACCCTCCTGGGTTCCTAGAAAGATGTCCGTGAGGGCTTAGCAGTCACTACTTATTGAAATGACCAGTTGCCCTCTGAAAGATCTGAGGAAACAGCAGTCCTACCTCCACCACACCCGGATATCGAGGTATCCCTATCTGGTCAGCATATAACTCAATCCTGGCATTTGAGAAGCCTTTGACAGAGAGAGGTCTTCGTGCTTTGCATTTGAGATGAGATGAGATTCAATGTATTGTCAATGTACTGTACAGTACAGTACAGTACAGTACAGTACAGTACAGTACAGTACAGTACAGCACAGCGAAAAGTATTTTCGCATCTCACCAAAAATACTTTTCACTGTAGGCCTACTGTACTTGTAGGCCTACTGTGATTTGATTGCAGCTCTACCTTATGAATGGCAAACACTGATAACAGTCTTGAAGCAGACACAACGGATGTAGGCCTACTGCATGATCACTGGAATACCGATAAGCTTGGACCCAACACCATAGATAGAAGATAGTTTATTGTTTATTGTTTATTGAATGGATCCCCATTAGCTGACGCCGTGGCGACAGCTAGTCTTCCTGGGGTCCATATAAAATACATACAAAAAATACATACGGCAATTACAAATACATTCAACAAAGGTAAATTCATGAAAATACATAATAACAATTTATTCTATAAAATTAATTGCAACATAATGAGAATAACATTATGGTCATGTGGTCAGCTGTAGCAAGTGTTCCTTTAAAGCATATTTGAAAGATAATTTATGTTGTGTTATATTAATGTGAGGTGGTAACATGTTCCAAAATGATATTGATCGATACATAACTGTTTGTTTAAGGAGGTTCGTTTTTGGAGCAGGGAGTGATAAATGACCGAGGCTTGCAATTCTGGTGTTATGATTATGTCTGTCACTCGATTTTAATAACTGTAACTGGCTTGATGGAGCCTGGAAATAGGCACATACAGTATAATGGCCCTACCACAACAAGGCATATACTACCACCATTAGATCTCCACATATGGAGCTGACCTGTTCTGACATTCCATATGTTGATCTGACCTCATCAAACCCTGTACACTCAAGATACGCTCCATATTATGGCCAGACCTCACCAAACCCTGTAAAGACACTGCCCCCGCTGCCACCCTTAGATCTCCATATATGGAGCTGACCCGTTCTGACATTCCATTATGTTGATCTGACCTAATGAAACCCTACACACTCAAGACACGCTCCATATATGGCATGTTCTATTCAAAAAACTGTTAGGCGATTTTTCATTCTGTGAATCCATAGTTGGTGTCTTTGAAGGCTGATAACAGCAACTAAGCTACCACTTGGGAACTGCTATCATGTTGAAATATTATCTATTTAAATAAATAAAACATTTGCCACCTTGAATGTCCCTCACTAGTGAAAATCCTGGTCTGAGCCCATGGACTATTTTAAGCAATAATTAAATCACCAAAGCACCAAATATAAATGCTGCAACCTGAGAAGGGAAAAAAAATACATCATTGTCTTCAGTGTGAATCAACTTCTTTATTTGTTTCTTCTTTTTTCGTTGTTATTATTATTGATGTCAGGTCAGCCATTTTGACAGCAAAGGAAAGGTTTCAAGGTGAACTTCACAGGGAATGTGTTCAGTTGATAGTGAGGGACAAGCATGCATGGCAGAGGCTCCAGGTGTGGATAGTAACAGTTTAATAGCAAAGCTTTATCGGTCTGTTATTACAGTGCAATACTGCCACCATTTGGTGGCCAGTTATACTGGTGTGATGTGCGCTGGCCTCAAAGTGGCACATCACGGTATGCTGCCTCCAGTTGACTGGACACTACAGGGCCTCGTGTGGGGAAAACGATGCGATTATATTGGCTGTCAGTGAGTTACAATACACGTGTAGACAGCACAATAGGTCTAATTATTAGGGTGTGATAATAATGGTACAGTTTTTGTTTTTGACCCAAACTGCACAGGACAGATTTATGTGACTGCTTACCTCCTTGGATATTTGTTTTCAGACAGGGAGACAAAACTTACAGACATTAATTACAGCAATGAGTATAAGTCCAGATATCAGGGAAATCGGTACACATTATCTTTACAGTCATGTGATCAAGATGGGTCAGATTGTTTATATTCTATGCTACGGTAAGACATTTGGCTATTAACAATGCACGCCCATAACAAGCGTTCCTGACCTGGTGGAGAGCACCCGGTGAACAGACCTGTGCTCTGAGGAGCACTTTTTCTAGTTTTGCTTCACACTGTAGTATGACAAAGTAGGGCCTTACGCAAAACAAAACATGAAAAGATTAAATGATTTACAAAAATAAAATAAAAAACAGCAATGATACGTAAATGAAACGTATTGATAGGTTCCATGTGTTAACGTTTATTTTTTAAAGAAATCTACATTGGTACCACATGTACTGTAGGTGCAGAACAATCGCTTTGTTCCTGGTTGTTGGTTCAGGGAGAGAACATGAACTCATACAAGCTTCAACTGTTTTAGCCACAAGAACCCTAGTGTCCCTATTATTGGGCAAACACTTTGCAAAAATAGATTTACAAGCTCAATGCATCACGCTGGGAGCTTGTAGATTAGCCATTTTTCAGCAGAGATTTGGTGTAGAGGGGAAACGAGGGGGTCGTCGGCAGACTCCAGTCAAAGTATATAGTAGGGTTAAACTTAGTGGTTAAGGCATTAGACAACTTTTGATGCTTTCACTCAAACTTTAGATGGGTTAAACTGGAACAGAAGTTCAATTCAAAAAGTCCTGGTGTATTTTGAGTCAATGCCTTTGTATTAGTTCAGCACTTGAAGTCTCCTTCCCACTCATTCATAGAATGGTAGATCCTGTCAAATTGTTCATTGGATAAATACAATTCCATTGGCTAAAACCTTTAACCAGGGAATGGTGTTTCACCTCTGCCATCTGACACATCTTCAACTCATGAGATCTTTCCAGTAAAACTGCAGTCATAGAACATTTGGCCAGTAGAACCTAAATACTTTATTCATCGTGTGATACATTCAAGACAAAAGAAAAGAGGAGGGGGGCCTAGTATAGACCCCTGGGGGACTCCGGTCAACGAAGTATAATAGGCTTTAAGTGGTTAAGGGGATTAGTTCTGGCTCACGGGTCTCTGGACATTCGGTGTGGAGTCGACAGACAGGGTCATGGATGAATCCATCAGCCTGAAGAACAGAACCGGTGTACGCACACGCGCGCACACACACAACCGCATCCTCCATCTTCGGATTCTTCTGAGAGCAGTCCTCATTTCAGTCCATTTGAAGTCCTTTCTCTGCCCCTCTGTCTTCCGTGGTGGTGGTTCCTCAGTTGGCCTTGGGTAGTCTGTATACGCCCGAGGTGGTCATCAGCTGGTGCTCTCTAACCTTCCTCTGGAGGAAAGCCTCCAGCTCATTGACGTCCATCTCCGTCACTACGGGCCCCGTGGACACGAACATCCGGAGCATGGTGTGGATGCGCTCCAGTGACATGCTCTCCAGGTTGGTCAGCATGGCCTGGATGTAAGCCCAGAACAACTGCACAGAAAACAGACAATGGAGTAGTTTATTTACCGTTAAATATCTGTGCCAGACCATTTAACACATGGAGTGCCGTGATTTTTTCAAATATTATTGCGACTGTAGGTCTCAGATTACTTTGAAAACCTGCAAAACCTGTCAGTCAATCCGGCACGCCTTGTGACACGCTGCATATATGGCCATCTCCATATATGAAGATCACGACACCGACCTCATCAAACCCTGGTTAGCCATACATGGAGAAGACTGGATCGTCACCTAGATTTGCATACAGTATATGGAGCCGGCCATATGGAGCCAGCCAGCCAACCCTTAGATCTCCATATATGGAGCTGACCTGTTCCGACATTCCATATGTTGATCTGACCTCATGAAACCCTGTACACTCAAGACAGGCTCCAGTACAGTATTAATTCCATATCTGACCCCCACTATGCCAAAAGCACCAGTGCTCGCCCAGCTGTCTGATGTCACCCAGGCGGATGTGTGCAGGTCGCTTGTACAGTATGTACACTTGTACAGTATTTGTTCAAATGTCGTTGGGACATGCCCACTAGTTCATTATGTAGCCTGGTTTGCCTGGTGGGTGGTGATCCACCTGAACTGAACTTCAGAAATCCTTTTAGAAATCCTAAATACAAAGGGAAGACATCATTGCACATAACCACACCAAGGGTTCTAATGAAGTTCTGTCACCTCATAAACACATGAAAAACTGGAAAAAATCACGGTGAAAAAACAGATTCATAATTCTACAAAAATAGATCTTTATATAATATATCACCTTATAACTGGTGTTAAAAGGTCTTACAGTAATTACAGTAGGAATAACCCAATTAAGAGCTTTATTTCCATTTTATATCAATTTATTTAGATACTTCAAAGCACTTACTGTGACTGAATCATGGCAAAGGTGTTTAGAAACTACTTGTGTGTGTGTGCACATGCACGCGTGTGGTCCCACCTGCAGTTTCTCCTCTCTCTGCTCTGACTGCGTTGTGGTGTTGGAGTCTCCCTCCTCGTCGCTGTCGATCAGCATCACTCCCCTGTCCAGCCTCTCCTTGGATGAGCCGGTCTCCAGCACAGAGTAGCGACTGCCCGACTCCTCTTTCAAGACGCCCTGCTGCTGCCACAGGGCCAGCTTCCTGTGAACCATCTCCTTAGGGACCCCCAGCTTTCCGCTCAACTCCTCCAGGGTCCAAGAACCTGACGCAAGCACACATCAAGCACAAGAGGAAGCAAGAGGAAAATGACAAATGAAAGAGGGGAGAGGAAACGTAACTACATGAACAGCAGAGATTTGGTATATAGGCAAAAATCACACCTGTGTGAAGTGAGGGGTGCTCTTATCATCATACATCATCATGATGTAAAATAGGCACTAAGTTCGGGTTGGTTTGTTCTTCACGCCCTCATCTCTGGTCCCACCCAGGGGTCCCACCCACGTGTTACTCCACATTTGGGCACGTTACTTGATGACGTAAGATGTGAGTCAGCTGGCCTAAATGTGACTACATTAGCTGGGGAAGGTTCAGACTGCCCCTCACCCGTCTGAGGAAGCATTGCTAACAGAGACGTCTCTGTTTTGCGTAGCAAGAAAGCCATCGGTGTGTGTGATGGAGCAGAGTCTTTGCAGCGGGTTGGACTGCCTGATCCCGGGTGAGGACATGCTCATCGAGGGAGTCAGCAACCAGGTGCTGGTTGCGGTGGTGCTCGCGCTCTTCGTTGTGCTCCTGGGAGCCTTACAGACTCTGCTGTACTGTACATGGCAGCAGAACATTCACCCCGAGAACCAGGAACATGTCCAAGCCGTCCGACAACAGCTCCGCTCAGAGCGGGATGAGAACCGTCCTTCAGAGGCCAGGCAGCGTTATTACACGGACATGTCCTGCCCTGTGTGTCTACAGCAGGCTATGCTGCCCGTGGAGACTAACTGCGGACACCTCTTCTGTGGCCCTTGTATCATAGCCTACTGGCGATATGGAACTTGGCTGGGGGCGATCAACTGCCCCATCTGCAGACAAACGGTGACGTTATTCTTCCCTCTCTTCCGCGAGAGTGACCCTTCCCCGCAGAGAGCCCAGGACGAGGAGGCGAGACCGCAGCTCATCCTCAGAGACGTCAACGACTACAACCGCAGGTTCTCTGGACAGCCACGATCTTTGATGGACAGGCTCAGGGACGTTCCTACCTTGCTCCGTCATGCTTTCAGAGAGTTGTTTACAGTGGGTGGATTGTCCTTGATATCCAGGATCCGGATATACCTATGTCTAGTCGGTGCATTCGCCTACCTAGTTTCACCAGTTGACTTCATTCCCGACGCTCTCTTCGACAACCTCCTGGGATTCATGGATGACATCATCGTCATCATTATTCTGTTTATTCACATCTCCATCATGTATAGAGCGGTGATAACACGGAGACTCGATGGCTGAAAGGTGCAGCATACTCCAAACCAAATAAAACCTTTAGCCGAACTGAACAAACTTAGAGCACTGTTTTTCAAAGTCTGGTCCGAGGCACACGAGGCATCTAAAGCTATCGTTACAGAACTGTAAGTCTGATGGAACAATTATTTTTTAATCTTTGGGACCGCAATCTTGCCAACTCCGGTCTGCTTGCCATCCGGATGCAGTTCTGCATTGGCTCAGGTTAGGATGTACCCCTGAGAGAGCATAAACACAACCTGTCACTGGAAAAGACCCCGTGTCTGAGAGTGTACAAATGGTTCTATTTGTACACTCAGTGGCTGGCTTGAACGAGTTGCTGTGTTGCTAGGCAGACTACCAAACGGGTGTGGTTTACCCTTCAGAACTTCACATTTGTGAAGTGAGGGGCACCCACTGTCGCTGCCACATGTCACAGGGGCATTCATTCATTGCAGATTCACTGCCACTATATACGTTATGAGACATGAATGCAGTGTGTTATTTATTATTGTATAAAACGGAACTAGTCACAAGATATATTTATATTGGCCACATGGCGTCTCATGTTGTCATTTAGTACCCTAAACAAACATTAAAGGTCCATAGACTTGGCTTCTGTTAAAAAAACTCTGTAGAGTGCTTTAAACAGTGCTTTAAACACTTGGCTGTCATATGACGTAATTTCGACTGGCTTACTAACTTATAGGGAAGTAACTTATAGGGAAACGTAGCCTCGGTCCCAGGCTTACTCATCTGCAAAGAGAAAAGCCTGGTCACAACCTAAGGCAGAGACGCTATCGACAGAAGTGTCAGTCCGGAACATCCGTCAGATGTATTTCCCCTGGATACGATATTATTCCGACCAATCACAACACTGGTTTCATTCACGGAGAATGTAAACTGATTTGTAAAGCATCAACATCATTTCCTGGAGCGGTACTGTACTTCCGCCAAAATCCTGCAACTTCCGCCCAAAACAAATGATACAGTGTAGGTCTTGCCCAGTGTGAGGGAAACACACTACCGTCCAGGCACTTGATGTTAAATGGCTGGTATTCCAAACAGTCTTCACATAATGTTATGCTGGATAAAATAATCAATTTATCCAATAATAAAGTTTCGTATTGACCATTTTTGGTTAACTTTTAAAATGAATTTTAAAATGAATGTACCATTGCAGCCTTTTCTTCTCTTGAGTTTGGTATCACTCATTCAGTAATATCTCAAATTCTCAATGCATATCAATTTATTGTATCTTGACTTGAACAGGTAAAGACCGGCCACATGGGAAGGTCATTTTTCAGGTCCGAGAACTGAAAAATTAACTCCATATTTGGACACGACTGATCATACATTGATGTGAGATGTGAGGCAGCTCTGCTTAAATGCGACTACACATAATGTGAGGAAAGAGGATTTGCTTTACAAGGCAAGAAAAGAAGGCCATCGGTATGTGCGATGGAACCAGTCTTTGTGGTGTGTTGGACTGCATGATCCAGGATGAGGACATGCTCATTGAGGGAGTCAGCAGCAGCCAGGTGCTGGTGATGCTCGTTCTCTTTGCTGTGCTCCTGGGAGCCTTACAGACTCTGCTGTACAGTACATGGCAGCAGAAACACGTCCGAGACGCTCGGCTCAGAGCAGGATGAGAACCCTTCTTCAGAGGCCAGGTAGTGTTATCACACGGACAGGGTATGATGATGAGATCATCATCACACATCAGCCAATCAAAGCCTTCGACTCCGTGCCCACACGGACACACACAAAGCTGCGCATAGGCCACTCAAAAATAGCATGCTTAACATTTGTGGTCAAGAAAAAAGTCTATATCAGTCACAGAGGTTTGACTGTATAAGGTGGCATGTCTGATAAAACAATGACTATCAAATATCTAAATACTGAAACAAGCAACTAAAAATGGTCTGGGGTGCACAAAGGCCCAAGGAGAGTAGTTTGAAAGTGAAATACTCTATCCCTGTTTAGGCTTGATTTATACTTGCATGTGGGCTGTGGCTGTCACGCACCAAAAATAGCCAACATATAACATTTTAGAGCTTCTAGATCAGCTAGTTTTGGCTAACTAATCAACTATCTATCATAACTATAACTATCATCATATGCATCTAAAGTTGCTTTTGAGCTCATATCATCAGTTTAGCCAATAAGGTTTTGTACCGCCCATGTTTGGTTAACTTTTAAATGAATGTACCATTGCAACCATTTCTTCTCTTGAGTTTGGTATCAGGGTCATTCAATAATATCTCAATGTGCATATCAGTTTATAGTAACTTGCAGCGATTTACATCTGAAGACCGGTGCCACATGGGAAGGTCATTTTTCAGTAGGGGTGGGACGATTCACATACCTCCCGATTCGATACGATATCGATACCTAGGGTGCTGATCCTATTTATATATTGATCTATATTACGATTTATTGCGATTTTTCCACAAGTTACTATACTTTTATTATACTTGAAGTACATTTTACAATTCTAAACAATAGACCATGAAAAGTTCAATCTTACTAGAACATGTTATAACAATTTCAAGGAATATAGACGCACACACACACGCACGCACACACAGTCAAGTGCAAGTCCCGGTGATGACGGCAGCTTTGCAGCTTGGAAATATAAACATTATTTTGAATTTGTGGAGAATAAAATGAAGAAATAACAAATTGTGGTCAAATGTAAACTGTGTATATCTTGTTGTATTTGTTGTATTTTTCCACTACATTTCATAATGATAATTGCTTAGCAGAGTTCAGTGATGCAAATGCATGTCAAGTTGATCTACAGATTGTATTATTCTCATAACAGTACTGAAATTAGCCCTTTTTTCAAGTAACTAAGTTACTTTTCTTACCGGTTTTCAGTAACTAGCACAACACTGCCTACAACTGATGTAGGGTTAAGGTCATTACACACTGGCGAATTAGCGACGCGATGCGAATAAGCGATCTGAAAATGCGAAATATTGCATGTTGCAGTTCGCCTGCGAATCTCTGCAAAATACGACACCAGAGCGAACAAATAAAAGCGAAAACGGTCGCATTTTCGCACATTCGCCACTGATGTGGAAGCTTGCATGGACTTCAATTGGGTTTTTTTTAATGCGAATTATTCGCACGAATATATCGCGTCGCTAATTCGCCAGTGTGTAATGACCTTTAGCCTGGGCAGTATTCCTTTTTGGGTTTATGATCCGGTCGGGAGCGGATGATATCGTTACATCACGTAACGTTGTTTGTAGTCATTGTTTTGTAGTCATCAGGCAGGAACCATCAATCTGGAACTTCCTTTCCCTCAAACCAATTTTTTCCCAATAAAAGCCGCAGGTTTGAGGGAAAGGAAGTTCCAGATTGATGGTTCCGGCCAGTTGACTACAAAACAAAGACTACAACATGATGTAACGATATCATCCGCTCTCGACTGGATCATACGGCAATTTTGTTACACAGACAAGGCTTTCCTCCGAGGTGGAAAGCCTGGTGAAGCGAGGTTAATGTAGGATAAACCCACTATAAACTCAGATGTGAAGATCGTTGCTCGTGAACAGATACTGACTTTTGTCCTGGAAGTGCAGGATGATGGCAGCGTGGATGGGAGACACGGTGAGGTTGGTGAGCACTCTGTCCTCCAGTTCCACGTCCAGCGTCACTGAACCCAGGAGGGGCTTCCAGCTCAGCGTCCTCATAGCCTGGAGACAGACAGACAAACATACATACATAACACATGGAAAGAAAAATAAACCTTGTTTACACACACCTGTTGCACACTGTGACTTGCATTAAAGCCCTTTAGGGGGACCACTTCCCAAGTTTTCCTGTTGCCATTTAGGCCTGCCGCAATTAATCTCCGGACCGGCATTATTTGAGCTGATAGAAATGACTGCATAATCGTTAGAATGGTTTCCATTCATCTGTAAAAAAGCTGGATGAAATGAAATAAGTCATATTTATTCATCATCTATGCTCCATAAATGATCCCGTTTAAAGCTCCACTAAACTTTTCTTTAGTGAATACACAACTGAGTGTTACAAGAGTGCAGCCTTGTCCCAAACCTTGAGCTTCTCATAGCGGTGCGTATAGGCCTCCATGGCCTGGGAGACGGGTGGAGGCAGCTCCATCTTCTCCTCCTTCAGCTGGGGCCAGAACTCCGAGGACAGGATCATGGCCGACAGGGCCAGCGGCGGCTGTTCCTCCTCCCCGAGGCGTGCCTCCTCCTCGCGGATGTTGCTGTTGATCCTCCTGGAGTCTGCTACATCCTGGAAGACAACGAGAGACTACTGTATTTTCTGTTTTCTGTTATTGTGGGGAAAAGCTTTCACTGAAAATAGTTGCATCGCAATGTGAGCTTGTCGATGCTGGAGTTTGTGTGATTAACATCTTGCCTACGATATCGCCATGCCTTTTGTGTATTCATAACTACTTTATATCTAAAACAACGGCCACCTTTGTTTCTGGCCTTTAACTTAACAATTAATCTACAATTAGGGATAACTTGTACCTCGTCTTTAGCCTGACCACATTTATAGCTGGTGTTAAAAAAAACGTTATAAACCTGATATAGGAATCTGTCTGCAATGTGTATCTGTGTTAGTATTAGTAACAATTCATGCAGACTGTGTGAGTGACACCAGCTTAAACGAAATAAGACAGTTGGCTCACCTTCAGCATGACCTCACAGAAGTGCATGTGGGACTCCCCGAACCTCAGCTTCAGTAACTCCACATTACGGATCTCCCTAAAGCCAAATAGGGAGATGGAAAAACACAACTCAATCCTGAATCCTTAGTCCTCCTCACAACGCAAACAAAACTGAAACCTTTTGGGGAAGGGGGGGGGGGGGACACACACCAACATTTCCCGTTTCTGCACAGCAGTATACCTAGCGGTGTTGTAGTTGAGCTGGAGCAGCAGCCTGTCAGCCAGGACGGTCCTGTACTCATCGATGAAGATCTCCTTACTGCCATAGATGCTGACCAGCAGGCTGATGATGTCAGAGGAGCGACGCTTGGAGCCTGTCTTATCTGACACCAAAAGACAAGTAAACATGTCGTCTTTTATAAATTATTGCCCTATTTTACACGTTGTTGTATGACAATAGTCAATCTACCAGCTCACAACATGTGATGTAAACTATTTTTCAAATAGATTTGCCTCTAATGACATGCCCAAAATACAAACACCAGGTTTAAAGTGGTTAGGTCTGCTTGTGAGCTTTATAGATAATATGTAACCAATGAAATTTAACCAATGAAGCATTCACGAGTAGACAGATGATCAGAGATCTCCACCAGTCCACCTACCGAAACATTTGTGGGAATCTAAATAAAATGTGTCGGCTAGAACAGTAGCGAGAACATTGGGCAGACAATTGCGGAGTAGGGCGTGTAAACATAAATTAAGCAATAAGCCACGAGAGGTCTCAGGTTACCGGGTATTTTACACTGGCCGGGGGCGTAGGGGTCTTCTACCTCCCAGCCAGTGTAAAATACCCGGTAAGCTGGGGCCTCGAGTGGTGAAATTTACACCGGTCACGTGAAGGTAACCAGCCAATCAGAATGAAGTATTGGGACTACCCGAATTTACATTAGAACATGAAAAAGCTGTTCTTCTGTTCAAATCCAGACTCAAGATGCACCATGCGTTCATCTCGTACTACGCTACATGTACGGTAAGCCAGTGGTTCTCAAAGTGGGGTCCGGGGTTCCCTAGGGTCCTTGAGGGGGTTCTAGGGGGCCCCCAGCTAAATGATAGTTAGGAACCCAATGGACCCTTATGGGACTGTAACTCAGAGAGTGTACACATGGTTACTAAATGGACCTGTACACTCTCAACTCAGAGTTAAATTAACATACATTTTACAATATAAATTGGGGTTCCAGAGATAGAAATGCCATTAAATGGGGGTCCGTAGCTTCATGCAGGTCAAACTGAAAGTAGCCTCGGAAACCCAGACGTTTTTATTTCCAGGGAGGAAAAAAAATGTCTGGGTCCGAGTCCACTTCAATTCGGCATAGAGTAGCGCAAACGTCGATCACTCTCTGCTGATTTCGGATTGTCTGCATCTTTTCGGGAGCTGCCTATGCCATAGAAAGCGTAGGTGGACCCCAGGCTAAACTGAAAGAGACTCCTTGAAATACAAATGTTTGAGAGCCCTTAACATCTTCTCTAATGACAACCTTGACATAGCTTTTCAAATGGGGGTCCACAGGCTAATAAGTGTCAATTTGGGGGTCCGTGACGTGAAAGAGTTTGAGAACCACTGCAGTAGGCCCTGTGTACTGACCAGTGATGGCGTCGGTGGGGTCTGGGCACCACTCCTCCGGGTCGCTGCCCTCGTCGTCGCTGTCCTGCATCTCCAGGGTGACGGGGTCGGCCCGAGACAGCTCATTGGCCAGGTCGTTGCAGCCCTCTGCGTCGCCCGTCAGGCCGGCGACGATCTGTCTGACCGTGTCGTCTCGCGTCCTACACACACGCGCGCACGCACACACCCATACACACGTCAACGTTACGGCACACAACATAAAGTACTGCAATCACCTGCTAAAGGTGATATACTTCGCTGTATGACTTGTGGTGGTTAAACCACCTTATTACAGTCATGAACTTATAACATGTCATGACTCATGTCACCTCACCTGACTTGGAGAGTAGGTATTTACTCGAGAGCCTAAACATGTTCCCCAGCTAGTTGCATTTAAAGTCAGAACAAGCATGTTTGCATCGGTGGCAAGGAAAAGCTCCCCTTTAACAAGAAACCTCAGGCAGAACCATTCTATGGTCGGATTATGCCTCCTGGTTTTGGGGGAGGGCAGGGCTTTTCAGAGTAAAATCTGCCATATCTGCGGGCACTCTAGTGCCTATATTTTGTTGCTGGCGCATCCGTTGTGTTAATATATATAAATGTGAAGTCTGGCACGGTTGTCCAATCTATCCATCCAGCAGCTCAACAAATTCAGTTGAGAGCTAGTGTCACAGACAGACACTATGGCTGAAATACCTGAGATACTTGCGAATGGGCAGGCAAGCCACCTGTAGAATGACCATGGATGGATCCAGCTCTCTGAGGGCCTTGATTGCTGAGATGTACACGGTGAGAATGTCAGTCGTGTGGACTCCTGAGGTCAGTTGACACAACAAGACACAGTATAAGAAGAAAAACTCTCCCTTTGTCCCAGCAGTACCAGTCATATCCTACCCATACACAGTAAACAGCTAAATCTTCAGTGTTAATTCAACTCTGAGTGTGTGTGTGTGTGTGTGTGTGTGTGTGTGTGTGTGTGTGTGTGTGTGTGTGTGTGTGTGCACATTTGTACATACTCAAGAGTTACAAAAATGGATACAATAACTCAGAAGAGGATTTTACTGTGTATAGTGTCTGTTTAATGGAGCACATTGTCCCATGACAAAACTGACCAGGGTGCAAGAGACGACTCTCGAAAGCCGATTTCAGCGAGGTGAGGAGCTGCTGCCTCTGATTGGTTCTCTCCAGGCAGAACTTCAGGTCTTCAATGGCCGGCTTTGACTCTGGGAAATCTGACATGTAAATGTAGACAGTGAGCTCATGCAGACGTACAACTGTAAAATGACATAGATAACGTCCCTTCGATCCTACAGTAGATACTTAAAATATATATAACAAAAATAAATTAGAGGTAGCTTTTTTCTATTATGTCTGAATTCTAGGTATGATCAAATATAATATTTATTGTATGTATATTTATTAAAAAGTAATTACATTTTTTCAGCTGTTCCCTCCTATTTTGAGGGGCTCTTCTATACACAGGTTTAATGTTTGTCTTTAGTTCAAAGTTTGTTTAGTAAAAGCATCGACAATAAAGGGAAAATTTACATCATCTTTATTGTTAATGGCGTTTAATGTTCGTTGTTGGCAACGTTTGTTTTACATCATCCTTACATCACCTAATCAACATTAGTTAGACTTTAATATATTAGCGCCCCTCACTTCACACCGGTGTGATTTTTAAACCAGGAATTGCTTGTGAAAAACCTATATGTGGTTACACCTTTTAATTCGGAACAGCTTCTGTGTCACATTAGTTGTTGCTAACTTGCTATACAAGTTGAAAACATGGGAGGGGGGGGGGGGGGATTCCCGCATTCATTTTAGATGTCTGACCTCTGATGATGCTGAAGAGCTCGTCGATCCTCATGTTGACGTAGATCCTGCAGAAGAACTGGTGCATGTGACACCTCCAGTGCTGCAGCACGGCACTGGTAGGCCTGCCCGCCGCCGCCTCACCGCCGGGAGACGCGAGCACCACGTCTCCCCCGCTGCTCACCTTGCTGCTGAACACTCTGCTCAGCCAGCCCAGCACCAGTTCCAGCCACTGGTCACACACACGGGAGGCGTTTATAGACAGAGATAAGGTGGCCTTTTCTGATGACATCGGTATCGGCAATTATGTTTACAACGTTGCTGCCAGGCAAAAACCTCTTATCTCCATATTCAAACTGTTTGTGTAATTAACGCCCTACTTTCTTGATCACACAGTGGCACACAAATGTATCAAAAGTAGCAGATCCGCATTTTGAGCTTATTGTTAGATGTGCTACTTTTGCGATGTTTATTATTATATATATCCTGAAAGGTTTTGGGGGTTTCCGCCCAACAGTTTTGACTGATATTTTGCATAATTTGCACAATCTTGAATAGAATTTGAAAAATATTTAACTACAATCTCACAATCTCCCCTTTTAGAAGATGAATAGGTGGAGATAAATATGACTCATGGAACTTATGTAACTAAAAAAATGAACTAACTAATTAAGAAATAGATATATTAATGTTATAGTCATTCAAATCTTAGTGTTTTGACAATTATTCAGCGGCCCGAGAACAGCTGAGGTGAAGCAATAAGAGATTTACCTCCTGGAAGTCGAGCAGAAAGGAGCGCTCATACTCTCCTCTGCAATGCTGCTCCATGCGTTGCTCAATCAGCTTGTGGAGGATGGCTGTCACTGCTTCAGAGCTCACCCTCTCTAACAGCTGCAGCCTGGACCTGCAAGCACACCAAGCAGAATGCACAGTTCAATCCTCAAGAAAATGTATTTTCAGGCAACTAAAGAGCTAGAGAGAAAGGGAGACTCGTTACTGAACAAACTCTCCATAGCAATGACCTAAATATAAAACTTGTTAATACTAATAATTTATCTCTGAGAATGTACACGTGTGCCAAATGGAGCCGTTGGTGGACCTGTTTCAGGGGCAACCATAAAGGTGCCCTGTTTAAATTAAATCAGAAAATATTTAAACCACAGTGAGATAACTGCTAGAATAGAATCCATGGTCCTAGCATTTCCCTAGTCTTACTAAGCCAGATGATCATCTGTGCATACTGATACATCAACATTTAAAAACAAACTGCATTGCAGAACTAATGCGAAGACATATTGTGACAGACTGGTGTTCAAAGTAGCGGATTGCTAGCGCTGGTTTTCACTGCTGTTGAAGCCCCAGCTCCGAATTAACAAAGAAAACAAAATGTGAACACACTCACAGTATCCGGCTGAGCTCCTGCAGTTGACCCAGGGCGTCCTGACACCAGCACTGCTGGGTCGGGATGCCACATCCGGCACACACCGCCGCCGCCACGTCCGGTCCCTCCGCCCCGTCCTCTGCTTCGGTGGCGCTCCCCTCCTGGCTCATGTGCACGGAGAAGGTCCTGCTGTAGAACTCCAGCACGCGCTCCTGGAGCATGGTGGAGCTGGAGAAGAGGAGGAGGGCCCTGATGACGGTGAAGGCCCGCTCCCTGAGGCCCCTGACCCCAGGGCCACACAGGCCGCCGCGGCCCTTGTCCTGCCAGGCGCCCAGCCTCTCTAGACCTCCTGGGAGAAAGAGCGAGGGGGGGTTTATTTCTTTATTAAGTCTTTTGTGGGGTGCTCCTACATTTAAATTACATTTGAGCCATTCAGAACAGTGGTTCTTGTCTAGGACCCCCAATTGATAGGATTTTTGCTGTTAATTAGATGTTGTAATATCTGTCTATACCTATACTGTAGGTGGGACATAGTGAAACCTATGATGTGAATAGTCATTCTAAATAATACATTCTCTCCTTGGGATAATGTCTACTACTAAATAATGTGGAATTAAACTGTTCCTCATTTTGCTGGAGACCCTGTGGAACCCCCTTAAGGAGGCCTGGGGTCATTGGACTCCACTTTGAGAACCACTGACAGAAAATTCATAGATTAGAGATAAATAGAGAATAGACTTAAAAGTCAAGACAAACAGTATCACAGCAGTACTGCTTTGTCAGACTATTCACATGTAACTACCGGTAATAGTCACAGTTGTATCTCCATCGTTCATCTTCTTTAATATTTTTTCCATAATTGAATGCCCTTATATTATACATAAGACGGACACTCAAAAGTAGCAAAAATAGCTGGAAACTCAAGCTTGCGGATCTGCTATTTTAGAAATAATATGAACATTTTCACACATACGCAAAATAGGGACACCAGACCAGATTGAAAGTGGTCAAGTCTGTGGGTTTTATAAATATGTAACCAATGAAAGGTACAGTATAATAAGAGCTTGTCACTAAATAATAACTACATTAGATCCATTATATTTCCTGAAAAGTAACAGTGTGTACTGTGTAGTCTACTTTTACCCGTACAGCCCTGGGCCTATGTACAGAGCCATCATAATGTGTCCTATAGGGTGGAGTTACTTGCCTAGGAATGGTTCTAATCTGTCCAGCAGGGTTTGAAAGGCAGTGAGGAGAACCTGAGCCCGGTCTCTCTCATTCACTTCGTTCTCTGGCTGTTTGAGTCCGGCCCAGAACTCCGGGGCCACAGCGCTGGTCAGCCTCGTCTGCAAGGTCTCCAGGAGCCAGGCCCCGAGAAACTGACCCAGGCCCCTGGAACTGAGCAGGACCAGAGACTCCGTGAGAGACTCATCGTCCGACACAGACAAGTCAGTGCCGGACACCTAAAACAACCGTGGAAAAGAAAAATCATTGACTGTAGGCTATACTACTTGTTTAAGTGTACAAATGGAACCATTTCTAGTACAGTCTCTGAGTTTTTAGTCTTTAGCCCTGGGGAAGACCGCTTCAGGTCAAAACATGTTGGGATTGTATTAAATAAACAAAAGGCTGCTGTTCCCTGTTTTAACCTTTTTTATCTGATGTTTTATCCCGTCTGATCCAGCCAGGAGCACCTTTTACTGTTTTAACTTTTTTTGTTTTACTCAGGTGAGCATAAATATTACACCTATTTGATCCCGCAAGGGAATTTGGTTTTCAGCTTCACCCAGCTGATAGCTATAACCAAGTGGTCAGACTTGAGGTCTTGAGCACAGGGGGGATGCAGTTAGGGGTTGTGTCTTGCCTTCTGTTTCCCAGGTGGGCTCTCTACCCCTTTGTACAGTAGTATCCATTTGATTCCATTTGTACAGTCTCAGTCAGACACTTAGTCAGAATTACAAATGCATATTTGTTCAGTCTCATTATAATGAGACTGAACAAATATGTAAAAAAATTAATTATGTAACTATAGTTACATAATTATTAGGGGTGATCATTCACATAATGATTATCATTTACCCTACTCACCAGAGCAGCAATAACAGTCTCCCAGGCTTTAGGTACATCTTGGGCGGTCGAAAATGACATTTCTGTGGCATCTTCTGAATCCATCATACTGTCTTCCATTGCACTCTGCATTCTGTAAAGAACAACGTTGTGATGAAAAGCGTCTAGCTATGGACACATTGCGGTTAATAACTTAATATTAACACATGAAGTCGTTTAAATTCGCCACCTAAAGCCTTCTAAGGGCTCTACGTTATGGTCATTACTACCGATGTTGAAATTAAATAATACATGTATTTGTTTTGTTATAATATCCATGAACACTGTAAACCTAAGCTGTAAACTCAACTACGACTTGCTGCTTTACGTTGTCGCGCTCTCCTTTCACTTCTTCTACCCTTTCTGTGTTGTGTTGGCAACCAAAATGTTACATTACCACCACCTGCTGGAAATGAATAGAATAGAATAGAATAGAATAGAATAGAACAGTGTGTGTGTGTGTGTGTGTGTGTGTGTGTGTGTGTGTGTGTGTGTGTGTGTGTGTGTGTGTGTGTGTGTGTGTGTGTGTGTGTGTGTGTGTGTGTGTGTGTGTGTGTGTGTGTGTGTCACTTAAGTTGTCTTGTGGAACTAAGGGAAGACATACAGTCCAATATCATATTAATTAAACAGCTAATTGTGCGTGAATCAAACATCGCATGGAAAGCTCACGGTGACGTACACAGCAATTAAGGTAGTAGTGTGTAAAATTGTTTATTTGTTTATTTTAAAATGATCCCCATTGGCCATTAGCTGTCATGGCAATCAGCTTCCCATATAGATAGTTGTCTTGTCTGGCTACTACGCGAGACTACCTTGGCTTGAAGCATGAGTACAACGGTACAACCCAACCCATACATACTCTAAACCAGGTACAACCTGGGACCGAGGAGTCAATCTGTCATCGGCAAATAAAGGAAAAACAAAACAGCGCTCCCTATTTTGAATTTAACCGTAACACACGTACGCACACACACACACACACACACACACACACACACACACACACACACACACACACACACACACACACGCACACGCACGCACGCACGCACGCACACACACACACACACACACACACACACACACACACACACACACACACACACACACACACACACGCACTGTAGTCTGTAGTCTGTAGTGTGGCATTTGTAACATACATTGTAATATTTTTTACGTAACTTACATTGTTACTTAAAAACAACCGCTAACGGAAGGTAATTTATTTAAATATAAATAACATTAAATAATAGAAATAATAATATTTATTATAAATAATATTTTTCAACCAACCGCATCCAGATTAGGGGGGGGCTTTCCACCTTGAACGTCTCACGTCATATTAGGGGCGGGCACAACAGCTTGGCGGCTTCCCTGATTGGCCAACCCAAACTGTCGGCCTCGGATTGGCCGAGCCGTGTAACACTGTACAATTAAACGTAGAACCGCGCGGTTTAAACCTTCAGTGTTCATCGCAATACTCGAATAGCTCCCACGGAATTGTTTTCGCTGAGCTAACTAGCAGCCGTTTACTAGTATCATGGGTCACTGTGGAAGTAAACCCCGCCGTCTGACTCCTCCTGACCGTCGGCGTCACACGACCACCGTCCGGTCCGTCTCACCACCACCGTTGGTTCGGTTGGTACCGTTTGTTCAGGTAAGTGTCCGACCGGTCGACCTAGGACTAGGTTTTTAACGAGAAATTGACATGAATTCGTTTGAAATGCATTGTGTTTGTTGTATATTAGTACTCACTTTACTGACATGTTCATCAGTGTCAGTTAAAGATTAATTACACTTTGGTTATCGTCGAGAAATTGACATGAATTCGTTTGAAATGCATTGTGTTTGTTGTATATTAGTAGCCTACTCACTTTACTGACATGTTCATCAGTGTCAGTTAAAGATTAATTACACTTTGGTTATCGTCGAGAAATTGACATGAATTCGTTTGAAATGCATTGTGTTTGTTGTATATTAGTAGCCTACTCACTTTACTGACATGTTCATCAGTGTCAGTTAAAGATTAATTACACTTTGGTTATCGTCGATAAATTGACATGAATTCGTTTGAAATGCATTGTGTTTGTTGTATATTAGTAGCCTACTCACTTTACTGACATGTTCATCAGTGTCAGTTAAAGATTAATTACACTTTGGTTATCGTCGTGTTACCGTGTACCTCTTGCTTGCTAATATTGAGGAGATGTAATGTACGTTACATATGTTACATTTCATTTAGAGCACTTGAATTGAATATTACTGTAGACCTACTTTTCAAACGGACATGCAATTGTCACGTTTGACTCAAAATAGTGTAGTTACACACTTACAGGGAAGAATCAGGGATGCACACGCAGATTAGACACTATGGACGTTTGTGTCGTATACATGCAGAAACGGTTTATCTCTACGCTCATTCTGTAGATCTCGGAGCTACAGAATGAGCGCAGTGCTGAGGGAACATAATACTAGCCTAGGGTTAGGTTAGTGTTTGAGGTAGATTGTCGGTCTAATGACAGCCATGGTAACTTCAACCAAAACATTGATGAGAACTCCACATTGCTGTTAACGGTTAAAACGTGATTCAAATAAAAATATTCTCCCTAACTGTACGAATATTAAGCACATATACAAAAACTATAAAACTATTTTAAAAAAAACTATAAAACTATACAGTACACCACTAAAAGTACAGCATCACATGATATTAATCAGTAAGCATGTATTTACGTGTATTATGTTTAAAAGGAAATATGGTCTTAAATCAGGTTAATACAGGGAAGAAATGATAATTAATAATATTCTGTTTATTTTCCAGGTGGATTTCAAGGACAATGTGCTACCTCCAGCCCAACACAACCTACAGTGGCATGCAATGGGCGGTGGTTCTTCAGCGGAGACCAGGCCTACTAGTATTAGTACTACTAGTACTTTTATGCCAGTCTGCACAGTGCCTGTCATAGACCCACCACAACATTTTGCAGATGTAAGTGTTGACTTATTTAGTTTTACAAAGAAAGGACCATGAGTGTAGTGTGTTTGTGTTGTATTCACTATAACATTACATATACACTATAACATGCTCATTGGCATGTTAAAGAAAAAATTACACTTTGGTAAAGGTTTGTGTATAGGTACCTTTTGCAAGGAATGTGTAACTCCAAATACTGATGACATCTTCAGTAGTTGCTCTGTTTATTAAAACCTGATAATTCAAAATATTGCATGGTGAAACAGTTCTCAGACAGTAACTCTTTTAGAACACAATGCGAAGTGGATTCTGACATGTAGCATTACAAAACTACTGAATTTGTTACAACCCAAACCTCTGCCAAAGTGTCATCTAACACTATACTATAGTGTTAGATGTGTTGATTAACATCAAGAATAAATGACATAATAAGTGCAACAGTACATGTACACTATCACATAGTAGCCTATAATCAGTAAATATGAATTCACATGCATTTTTGTTACCTTGTCTTTTTAATTACCTGCTCTACACTATATAGTCTTAAATGAAGTTAATCTGAGATGAATATTTAATAATAACATTATTCTGTTTAATTTCCAGTTTACTATCATGGGTCACGGTGGAAGCAAACCCCGTCGGACTCCTCCTGGCCGTCACACGACCACCGTCTCACCACCACCGTTGGTACCGTTTGTTCAGGTAAGCGTCCGACCGGTCGACCTAGGACTAGGGTTTTAACGAGAAATTGACATGAATTCGTTTGAAATGCATTGTGTACTCACTTTACTGACATGTTTGTCAGTTAAAGATAAATTACTCTTGCTTGCTAATATTGAGGAGATGTAATGTACGTTACATTTCATTTAATTTTATTCAAAATAGTGTAGTTACACTTACAGGGAATCGGGGATGCACACACAGATTAGACACTGGACGTTGCCCATTAACATCAAGAATAAATGACATAACAAGTGCAACAGTACATGTACACTATCACATAGTAGCCTATAATCAGTAAATATTAATTCACATGCATTTTTGTTACCCTGTATTTTTAATTACCTGCTCTACACTATATAGGGTCTTACATGAAGTTAATCTGAGATGAATATTTAATAATAACAATATTCTGTTTAATTTCTAGGTGAAATCCTACAACCCCAACATCCCACACAGTCACAACCTCTTCAAAGATGAGTCTGACGACGGTTATAGCTCTCTGGAGAGAGAGTCTTTACAGCCAAAGAGGATCCCCAGATTCTCCACCCCTGAAGTCTGTGACTATGTGCTTTCTATGAACTCCAAAGACACTTTGAACATACTGTACATAGCAAAAGAACTATACACACACACACACACCCACCCTGAGAGACAATATGGAGAAGAAAAGCTAAAAGCACAGAGATGAAACTGGTGCTGCTTTGGAGCTTTTCATCAAGAACAGGACGTGACATTTTTGTTTTTTTAGTACAAATTATTATTTTATTTTATTATTATTATTAGTTATTATTATCAGTTTTTCAATGTATTTCAATTCTCAATTATTTGTTTCAAAGGTTATGTGAATCATTGTGTAATCATTTGTATATATTGTATATAGTTAAAAAACTATTGATTGTTTCACTATCATTAAATATAAAATAAAAGTTTTGGGGTCGTAGTTAATTTATTCACATTAATATCCCAGCATAATTCATATAATATTAATGTTAGATCTAAGGTACAAGCGATCACTGTGCTGTCATATTAGAAGTAGTGCCAGTATTAGGGTCGAATATAATTGACACAGTGACCAATGTGCCTCCATTTGGAATGATCGAAATTAAATTGTAAATATATATAAATGTGTAATGGGGCCATAACTGAATGAGTAAAGATGCCGTCTGAGAAACAAGGTTTGTAGTTAGGATGGGTAAATGCAGATAATACACTTCATGTGCAAAGAAGGCAGCTAGTCCACGCACAAATATCCCAGTGCCAAGATAAGGAAACAGCAAACTGACTTTCAAAGCTACATGCCATTATAGAGAGAAAGGTGGTGAATAAAAATGGAAAGGACAAAAACTGTTTTTAATTATAACCTGATGCTTGTAGTACAAGCATCAAGGCATTAGGTTATAATTAAAAACTCATTGGGGTACAAGCCTTGTACCCCAATGGTGTTGATATAGAACCATATTTCATTATTAAAGTAGTCTGAACATTTAAGGTACAATTCCCGGTTTAAGGGATAAAAAAGAATGACAAGTAATTAAACAATAGTAATAAGGTATCAGGCCACCAGATGTCACCCTTGTGTCATTTTAAGTTTCCCATGCTGTAATTGTTTTAGCCTACTGTTTTGGCTTACTCTGACCTGCACACTGCTACTTGCTGGTTCAAGAGAATTATTTATTTTAGGAGCAATGTTTCGGTCGTGAGACCTTCCTCAGGCTACTCTCAGAATGTACACAATTTAAACCAAATGGACCCAACAAGTTAGCATTGAGGATTTTGTTAGTTTTATAGTATAGGGGCACATTGTTAATATAGCTTCTAAATTGGTTTAACCACTTAAATTTAAACCTTTGCCTTGGCTATTTGAAAATCTTCAAGAACAATCTTGAAGGTGTTTTTATTACTTTGGTTTAAGTAATAAGTAAACCAAATAATAAAAACATGTATACATACATACTGTATATTATACTGTATTATATTTGACACATTAAAGGTGGTTGCACACTGGACGTGTTTTTATCGGTAAACCGATGGAGAAACGCTGCTAGAAATCCGAAAAAACGTGCTCGTGTGGGGGCCTTTAGTCACCCCTAAACACATACGCCAAAATGAAGACAAAGAGAATATCATGCAAAAGTTGGTATATTTCCATAATTCAATGGCTTGGTTTAGAGACTGCCTCTAATCTGTTTGTTTCCTTACCAGAAAATAACTTCAGTGCTATATCAGTATGAGTGAGTGACAGATACTTGGTCAAACCCTGCTTGAATCTCTTGAATTCTTATTGCGACGGTAGGTCGCAGTTGACTATGAAAACCTGCATTTCATGTCAGTCAGTCACGCCTCGTGACACGCTCCATATATGGCTGTCTCCATGTTGATCCTTCCCCACCAGTCCTTCCTCTTCGTCTCCCTTTTGACTGATACCTGTCCATTCAAACTCTAGACGGGCCTGCCTCAAAGTCATTAGCGCAGCCGAGACCGGCAGCCAGCAAAAGAGTTCTCAACAGGTCCGAAAATGAAGGCCCGGCCTTACCTGGGCCCTAACTTGGCTGGCCTGAGGCCCCGCCTGACCTTACTAATTAGCACACATTTTACGCCATATATATATACATACACGTCAACTAAAAAGAAAAAAAGAAAAATCCAATATATGGGCATTCTCAGACCTGTTGTTTCTCTAACATCATACGGCAAAGAAGTACATTTACTTGAGTACTGTATTTGAGTAATTTCTTTGAGGGGCACTATAGCCTCTCCAACGTCTTTCAACGGCTTTCAGACATGATGAATCTGATGGGTGAATCTCTTAGTTACACCAGCATATTTATTGTGAACAAATTACCTCTTCAAATTAATTCATCTTTTGTTTAATTTGCTTTTGTTTTTGTCTAGTTTGATTATATTTAATTAGATTTTTTTTAAATGCATTGAAGTTTGAGGATAAACACAAAGTACTTCCATTGTGGTCCTCTCACAAGTAACAATAACTTTAAAACACTTTACTATACAAAATAAATGACTATAACACGCATAAAAACAAATGCTCCACTAACTATCCCTAGACAAATTACCTTTAGCAAAGGAACCTTTTCTAATAGCCAAGCTTTAATCTGCTGCTTAAAAGACCTCAAGTTCTTTCTTATCTTGTCTGTGGCAGACAATTCCATTCCATTGAGGCTACAGCACAACCAAGGTCAAGATGATAGTAACATTTTACATGCTGTTGAAAAAATAAAGACAATGGTAGCCCTGCAGGAGGGGCGAGATCCAATTGCAGACCGACCGACCGTTAATGTAATGTACTGTATAGGCTATACTGAACAGGCTAATACATCTGAACAGTTGTAGGTCAAACGTTTGCACCCCAGAATTTGCAATGTGTAATTTGTCATCCACACACACGTAATCTGAAAAACAGGGGAAAACATTGAGCTTACAGAAATAAAGCACCCACGTGTAAATCGCAGTTGCACACTTAATTGTAATCCAACATTTACAAGAGCCCATTTTCCAGTCCAACTTCAAATCATTTACTTTACTCAAATCAGTAGTTGCAACAGCACAGATCTGATACAAATCACAGATTTGTTAAACTACGACTCGGATATGAATTGCTACATACGTTGCAAAACCTGATCTGAGAAAGCAGGGGACATTGTGCAATCTACACGGCCAAAGAAAGTGTCAAATAAAGCAAACAGAAAATAAATGTAAGCCCTATAAATTAATGTATTAACATTAACTATAGGGCCTAGGGCCCTAGGCCATAGTAGGTACAATCATCAGCTACAGTAAATATGGTGAGCTAATTTGAAGGCATCTTATCAAGTTGCATGGACGGCCTTTTCAAATAAATAAATACAATTTTATACAATATTCAGTGGGGGTCCCTGCTTTGTCTCTCTGAGCTAAGGGGGTTACGGTCAGGGTAAGGCTCTGAGAGGGCAGTAAAAGCCACATAGAATTTGAGCATTGACATCAATTCAGATGCGACGAATTTAGGCTATTACTCATTATCTTTGGCTAATTTCTCCAAACTTGCCTACTGCATATATTATTGTCATTAATACCATGCTAGTTTGGTTTTGGATAATTCTCAGAATCTTTCCTGTATTAATCAATTAATGCATAATGTATTTACACATAGGATTATAAAAGTATATAGACATTAGATTTAATTAGATTTCCTCTTATATTATGAATGATTATTATTACTCCTCTTATTATTAGTCAAACCCCCCATCTTCCAATCCTGGCTTCTCCTCCATCTGACCTTGGAGTTCCTCTCTCTCCTGAGAAAACACTTGACCTGGCCTCGTCTCACTGAAGTTGCTGAGTATGATAGCGATCACTTCACAGGCCTCCCTCCCACTAGAGGAACTCCACCACACTCCTCCTGACAAAAGACAAGACACTGATGTATACCACGTATCTAAAATATGTGTGGGAAATTCCAAAGGGAAACACTAATTCACTAATTTACACACACACACACACACACACACACACACACACACACACACACACACACACACACACACACACACACACACACCCCCACACCCACACACCCACACACACACACACACACACACACACACACACACACACACACAGTCTCACACACACACACACACACACACACACACACACACACACACACACACACACTTGTGCATAGAATACCTATATGCACAAGTCTTAATTAACCGTGCACATCCCTGTATTTGTACATTATATTTTAATGATACACAGTCACAACTCACTTATATGTGTTTGCATTATGTATTTCTCTCTTTATCTACTGTACAGT
This sequence comes from Protomyctophum parallelum, assembly GCF_964188405.1. Lineage (NCBI taxonomy): Eukaryota > Metazoa > Chordata > Actinopteri > Myctophiformes > Myctophidae > Protomyctophum > Protomyctophum parallelum. Next base: position 14,841,495 of record NC_139708.1, on the reverse strand, counting down.
ATCTGTATGCATACAGCATACAGTATAGTAGGCCTATACCTGTCTATTTCTGTTGCTGTCCTGCTTTGCCTACTGCAGAACACCATGACAAGATAGTCACCATTGATAAAGTATACATTATCAATGGTGACTATATCTTCTGGCCATAAAGCTACCGGTATGTGCATTGTCACTGTGCAAATGTGCGTGATTAATAATTAACTTCATAATAAACAGAATAAAATGTTGTTGTGAGACCCTTGTACAAATATTGTACTCTGAGCTCACTGTTGCTTTAACTGTTACCACATTTGATTTAATAGAGAGGTTTTTACATCAGTACGTACGTGTTTCTTCTGTTCCTGATTGCAGTGCCAGTAATTTTTGAATAGTCCAGGTTTCTTGGTAGAATACCCAGTATTGCTTCTGAGAAAAGAAAATAGATGAGATGACTCCGCCTACTACTTCCTATTTTAGGAAAAAAGTAAGAAAAGAGGTGAAACGAAACCCATAACGTCCCATTCAATACATGATAGCATTTGAAGACCAGCAAGGAAAATAAACCTCTATTGTCAGCTTGCATACCGTGCACTTAGGAGGTAAGTTGATGATTGTACGTATTGGAACAGATATTTTGTACTGGCTACTTGTTTCAAACATAATCTGTATTTATTAAACCAATAAGAATAAATTGTGTCACCGGGGCAGCCGTGCCCTACACAATCAAGGACATTGCACACACAGCTGAGTAAAAATGACCAAACACCAGCCGAATGGGAATAGTTCATAAATGACATTTTAGGTAATTTAACAATGATTTAAAGAGTTTTAAATTCAATATGTTTATTGTTTGTTTATATGATTATTTATTGACATTCAATCAAGACAAATTGGAAGGGGCCAAGCACTGTAGGGGACGTTTGTTGATGTTGTTTAGTAGGCCTATTGTGTTTTGTCTTTGTTTAAATTGGCGCCTGGAAACGTATAGTTGAATTTGGTTGTAAATTCCTTTTGATAGTAATTGTGTAAAACTCATGGGCCTTTGGTTGTGTTTGAGTTAATTGAGTTACAAAAATGAGTGTTATATGGTTTGTCCCACCTGTTTAAAGCAGTGCTCCTGCCCTGCATTGCCATTTCTCCTGGATTTGGTAGCAAAGTCCCAAAATTCACCAGAACACAGGAACTTACATCTATGTTCTATGTTCCCAGGCCCCCCAAGCAGGGCATGCAATCATACAGAGATGTTCATTTAAATAATGAATGGTTATTATTAAAGATGGATCTTGCTTTGCTTCAGTCATCAAAAGATCAAATCAATTTATGTAGGTGTACTTTCTGTGTTTTAATGGCTGAAACTGTACCCATCATTTCAATTCATTTTCCAATGCTAGTAAAGCAAGCATGATAAAAGTATCAAACTCCCAAAATTCACCAGAACACGGGAAATGACCTCTACACTGTTAAAACGTTTCGGGGGAGGACCCCCAAATATTCCCAGCAAAGGGATTCTTATTGAGTGGTGCAACCACTGTCTGTGTTCCTGTGTTAATCTACCGGTATGTGTTAACCTATGTGTGTGGCTATGAGTACCAGTAGGGGCAAAAGTGTCACTGTTGTGCCAGAAACAGAGAGAGAGAGATGGGGCTGTATTTTGCGTGTCTTAAGTACCCAGTCTTATTCCCTAACTTGAGTAAACTAAAGACCTGGAGGCGTGATCAATGCCATTTGGCTATTCTGAGTGGCCAAAGAGCATTGATCACGCCTCCAGGTCTTTAGTTTACTCAAGTTAGGGAATAAGACCAGGTACTTAAGACACGCAAAATACAGCCCATAGTGTTGCACTGTTGCCTAGTGCTAATTACAGAGTGTCCCCGCAGGCAGACCTTCGCGCACAGCCGTGCACGTTTTCAGCTGTGCACAGCTTCAAAACTGGGTTTTTAGACAGCTGGTGGATGGAAAAGAAGCTCCACCTCCGTGGCTGACTGACGCGGAGGAGAGTGTTTCTGGGAATCTGTCCGTCTACACCTCCGTGGCTGACTGACACGACGGACAGATTCCTGGAAACACTCTCCTCCGCGTCAGTCAGCCGCGGAGGTGGAGCTTCTTTTCCATCCACCAGCTGTCTAAAAACCCGGTTTTTAAGCTGTGCGCAGCCGAAAACGTGCGCGGCTGTGCGCGAAGGTCTGCCTGCGGGGAGAGAGAGAGGCAGGGGGAGAGGGGAGAGGGGAGTTGCACCACTCAGTTCACACAGGTGTGATTTTATATGCATTTCACTTCAGCTCAATTTATACACCTACTGACAGTGTTTTGACAGTGACACCAGCACCAGTATGTTCCACTGGGCTGAGGATGACTTTCTCCCACCTGGAGTTGAACGCCGCCATGGCCATGACACGTCACCTCCAACATCTGGTAGAACCTACGTCATGTACCATGGAACTGCCAGGCAAAATTACAATTCCATCCTGTCCCAGGGCTTCTTCCAGTCGGAGGACGGGATGTTGGGCCGTGGGGTGTACCTCAGCCGGGATCTGGATAAAGCCAGCCGCTACCCACTTAATCAGCATGAGTCCCAGCGCGTTGTCTTTAAGGTGCAAGTCAACGTGGGCAATGTGATCGCCATCAATTACAACCATCATCCGCAGCAGCACACCTGGCATGACTATGGTTATGACACGGCCTGGGTGCCCCCCAATTGTGGCATGGTGAAAAGCGGTTTGGAAGAGAATTGTGTCTGGGACCCGAATCGCATCTCCATTCTGAGTATCATCTCACCCCAGAAGACGACCTCAACACCACAGTACCACCAGTACTACCAATAAGATTTAAGAGGCCTCACAGTTGTTACTATGTGATCAGAATTTGTTTCATAGGCTCATTTTCAAATTTGGATTAAGAAAGCAAATTGTGTTACTCGATCACTGTATCCTGGCTAATAAAAATAAAAGTGAGCTTTGAGTGAATTTATGAGTGTGTCAGAACAGATATTTTCATTGAATAGCTGTAAATACTGTAATAACAGATTTCATTGGCTGGCCATGGTCAGACACAAGGCATTTAACTTGTACACTATTTCTGGCACATTCTATATACTGTAGAGTAGACATGTTACACTAATGCTCAAACTTTCAATCCCACAAATCCAATTCAACTAAGGCTCTCTGAAGCATAATTCTAGTCTATTCTTTTGAAAAACATTTTAACGGGAAAGTTTCCTCCTTGTAGACTGCTATTGTCAGCCATGAACATTCTCAGGGACAGATCATCCTAATCTCATTTAGTGTTTTCTCCCCAATTTTGATTTATGCTAATTATTTCCCCCACACACATTTGCGTGTCTTTGTGTCACTTCTGTTTTATCCTAATCCTACTAATCCTGCCGCCAGTGAGGAGCCCTCACTGGGAGGACGTAGAGAGCCTTCGTCCTACTCCTGCCCAACACTGCTGACAGGTGACGCTATCTAGAGTCTAGACAGTAGGAGTACATGTACCACAAAGTGCAAGAAAAAGAGAGAGAGGGAGGAGGTGTGAGGGATGGATTCTTTACTTCCTTGTGTTTATGTATTTTTTTTAACCAAACTTAATCACAACCATACCATATCATCTGTGAACATGCCAGTTATGTGACCCTCACATTGAAAACAGACTCAACCTCTGAAGAGTAAGGATATTCTATCTGGTTGTGACTTTTCAAGGGGTAGTTTTAGTTCAGGATTAAGTGTTATAATTGGGGTTAGGTTATTATGGCTTAATGTTATAATTGGGTTGATGTTACCGGTATTAGTGTTTAATTGTGGTATAGGTTTAAAAAACAATTCCCCAGTTTCTGACTGTTTCCTGAGTCTTATGAAAAGCGCTTCTTCAATTACAGTATATGTTGTATAGAGAGTATGCACATGCATGATTTTCCCATCAGGACACGCCCCCTCATCTAGACTGAGTGGCAAAACATTGAGCAGCATGGAGTGTTGGAGTTTGGAAGCGCTCGTTGGAAATCACTCAACCGTCCTGCGTACCACCTGTTTATAAATGTCACATAATGCAGGAGTCAGCAAAATGTTGTGTTATTGAAAACAAGCACTTCCAAACTGTGACACTTAAAAAAATAATCAAATGCAGGGCATTTCTTGACAGAAAGTAGCTCATAATGTTTCTTTGGTGGATTTTCATGAAACAAAAACTTTGCAGATAGAGGATAATTCAAGCTTTTCGTTCAGCTGCAATGTTGGTGAGTTTAACATTGTTTAATGCAATCAGACAGGACTTTTCTGTTTGGATGAATGGGCTGTCAAGGCCAGAAAGTAGTTTTTTGCCACTCAGTGGGCGTTCCCGCATAACTTCCAGGTACGATGATGTCACCCTCTATTATGGTTAGGGGGGTGCGTGTGTGCGTATATGCAAACCTTATTCTACTTCTACATTTCAATGAAGGATTAGGAATCATGTTCTATCTCAGTGAGAATTCAGAAGTCACAACAATGCTGTACCTTTCACCTTCCATATAAACTAAAGAAGTAAAAGGTTCCACTTTCCCTGGCTAAACATTCTTACATTGTGTTCACAGTTTCACACTGATATATATTTCTGTCTGCCTGTTTGAGTCTGTTTTTTATTATATATATTTTCTTGCGGTTTACGCCTTTTATTGGTTTTTTGAAGGGACAGACAGTAGGCTGACAGGAAACGGGAGAGAGATGGGGGAAGACATGCAGTAAAGGCCGTGTCGGGCTCGGGAGTCGAACCCGCGGCACACTGCGACTGGATTACCAGTCGGGTGCCCAGACGGTTACGCCACCGCCTGGGCCTGCCTGTTTGAGTCTGTTTTTTACATTATGTTGATTACTGTGTGGTTTAATTTTATTTACTGTAGGTGGTGAACCCGGCAGCAAAATAAAAATATTGAAAGAGAAAGCAGCCTAACAAATAGTGGCGATCACCACTGAGAAAAGAATGAAGGCCTTTGCTGTTGCTGTTGTTTTGCTGTGCTGCTTTTTGCAGGAGACCAGAGCTGGAGATGCATTTCAGGAGATGCAGCGGAAACTGGCAGCACTCGAAGGTGATGTGGGAAACCATTGTCGCAACTTTGACATTTGAAAGGTCTTGAAAATAACCCAATCCAGGGACATGTCACGTGCAGACTGCATTGAGAGGCACTAGATGTCAAATTGAATGCAGTTATATACGTCTTTAAATAACTTTTTTAGATAAGTGCTAAATTGTCATCATCATAAGTTAAATATTAGATGTTTTGACATCAGTAATATAAATTTAGATTTTCCATTCTAGCAGAATGTGGGAATTTGGTGCAACTCTTGGAGGCGACCAATACTATGGTCCATATGGAAATGATACAATTCTAAGCTTCAAGAATGTACACTATCTATGGAAATTCAACATCGATACAGGTACCGTACATGTCTTTCGTATTTTGTTATAATGCACTCCTGAACATACAATACATTGGACATGCTCTGTCCTCACATCACATTAGAGCTATACCATCTGTAACTTTACTGTTCTACCCTGGGTTCAGGTCCAGGTAGATTTTAACCACTGAGCTAATAGAGGCCTGTCTGCTTGCTCAGGGGAGAAACTGACATTTGCCCTGCAGTCAGTAGCCTACTAGTCTGGCAACCAGGGGTGGGAGTGGGAAATGTGTAGTCTTTTTTTATTGGCCTAAAATATTGTCTATATACTGTACATGTACATTCATGAATCCACTTGCTGACCAGCTGTCAGCAATGCATTGCGCAATATATTTTATAGGGGTTTATATGGGCCCATAATATTAACATCCTATATAAGGCAAAAATTTCAAACTTGTTACTTTCATTGTGCTTTAAGTAGCATGTGACAAATGTAACCGTCAAACTGGGTGGTTTTCATGATTCTGAAGCATTAGTTTTGCACAAAAATCACTTGTTGGGCTAAAACGGCCATAGCCATCATCACAAATGTGATGAGGTCAGCACATTTTGGGTAGGCCTACATTTGGTTAAGTGGCTATGGCCGTATTTAGCCCAAGTAGTGTTTTGGGGGCAAAACGAATGCTTGGAATGGATCCAGAATCATGAAAACCCCCTAGTTTGACATGTCACATATATGCTACATAAAGCATATAACCCCCTATTAAAAAGATTCTCAATGCTGATACCGCTGGTCAGCAAGTGGATTCATGAATGCATGTATATATCTCGTATATCTCATGATAAACACCTGGATCATAGGCTCAGACCTGTATAAACTCACCTCTTTCAATGGGAACCTCATCCTTCCCCTGTGAAGACAGAAAACCAGTAATATTCCATGTTGACTTTTAAAAAGTCCAGCCTCCTCTGCATTTGTCATTGAAGCGGTGGTGGTGGGTGTGATTCAAACTATGTAGACCAACTTATATCTGTTTTCTTTTTTTTTGATAATGCTGCATGAAACATGATTATCCTTACATTTAAATATTACACATGTAAAGATATTTTAAAATATATTTAAAAAAGATATTGTCTGGCTACAAACTTCTAACTTTGAATGGCACGGTGTTTATTTATCATTGTACTTTTTTCCCCCTCATAATTATGAATTGAATACCCAGGGGACCTGAATGGAAACAAGACCGCAAGGACTTCTTTCTGTGATATCGTTTTAGACTACGTTTCTGTGCTGTTTACATTTCTGCCTAATAAAGTATTCAAGTGCAACTGTTAACTCCTCTAGAAACCACTAGGTGGCAGCAGCCTTCTACACAATGCCATTATTGTGCTTATTAATGTACAAAAGTAGCTCTCCCCACACTACATAGAATTGACGTGTTCTACTCTAAGAGACCCTCCTCAGGCATATTTATGTTTTCTTCTGTCCACATCCTATGTTTAATGCAAATAAGAACTTTCCCATGGGTTACTTACTTATTATAAAATACATTATCATTAGGCTATATACCCATACCCATTATTATAATCCATGTGAGATGTATTTGTAAATTTTTAAATGGGTTAATGGGATATTATGGTCTAGGTCCTAGGATGATAGCTCACCACGCAAAACTTGAAATTACTCACATATAGTAACATACCCTCTATTCAGTCCTTTTAAATTCCAGTCCCCTGTCATTTCCCAAGGAAATGTCTTTTGAAGTGCAGCCTGACTCAAAGGACAGCGCAATGTAAAGGCTTATGGTCTAATTAAGATGAGTCCCTGTGATAAGGGAACAGCTATTGAAGAGTTGGAAAGAGTCAAAGAACTGTGTGCCGGTCAGGCACTGGCAATGAAAAGTCCTGTCTCCTAAAGCCATAATCACATACATACACACTGGCAGAAAAAGGAAAGTCTGATCAAATGGACTGTGTGTGTGTGTGTGTGTGTGTGTGTGTGTGTGTGTGTGTGCAGTCTGTGCATGTGTGGTTCATTTGCCTCAGCTGTCAGCAATGCTCTGACCGCCATTGACATTACTGCCCCTGGCCCTGCATCATAACACAACACGCATGCACGCACGCACGCACCAATACGTATACTGACATAGACACTGAGCGTCAATGTAAATTCCTTTTAGTCATTATTTGCATCAGGTCCATTGATTCCATCAGCAGCAGCAGCAGCAGCAGCAGGTTCTGTGGGGGCTGAGGTGTTCAGCATGCCTCAGGCCGTGCTGGGCATCTGGAAGGGGACGGGCCCATGATGCCAGGTCTGTGGATCTGTCAGCGTGGTTACACAGCTGCTCAGGGTGGAATGATGTCAGCCTTAACACTGCTGAAGCCAACATAAATGCTCATAAGAAACAGAAATGTGCAAACATGCATGCACACACGCACTCACGCCCACAGGCACATACACACACACAAACGCACGCACGCACGCACGCACACACGCACACGCACACACACACACACACACACACACACACACACGCGCACACACATGCACACACACACACACGCACACACACACACACACACACACACACACACATCTCCTGTGACGTCTTGTGTTGAGACCAAGCTCAAGGCCTGAAGTCCTGGTGTGATCTCCTACTGTGATACCAGCCAGCATTAAAACAACACAAACTAACTGACCCCATAAAGAACCTGGAAGACATTTCTGTGTAGAAACATGACAGACCACAAGTTACATCAAATTACATCTCAAGAAGAATGTGAAGGAAAGAGGCTGAAGTTCAGCATAATATGATTCAGGAGAGGCAAGTGAAGACTCCATTTGATTCAGAAAGAAAGATTCAGACAGGGACGTATGGCAGACAGACAGTATGCAGGTCTTCACTGCTCTTACTTAGAGAACAGCTGTGTGGTTCAGCTAAAGAAGAGACTATCAAGAGAACTACAGTAGGCTACAGTAATGTACTGTACAATGCCTAAATCAGCCTTGAGTCAGTCGAGCTTTGTGTGAGACCATTTCTGAGCCATACTGCAACACTCTAAATTGTTCTAAAATTAGTGAACTATTAATTAGAAAAATGACTACAATCTCTGACAAAAATGACAGACAATATTGAGATAAAATTAAATCAACTATATTTTTTACTGCCATAATGGAAACAAACCCTCAGGTTTTTAGTATTATCGTGTTAGCATTATTTTATAACCTCTGTACTTTATTATTATTGCAATGCGTATAAGGCTATACCAAGTCAAGAAGCCATTGGATATATTGTTAACAATGTGAATGTAGTTGGTGTTTAGATATTTATGTAATGTAGGCCTATAGGTAATTTCTTTACAAAAACAACGTTGAGTATACAGTCTATGGTATACACTCAACGTTGTTTCTTTCTTTGTGATTTTTGAACAATGAGCAAGAAATACCAGAATATCATTTTATTCCAAAACAGACAAATTACATTTATTCATAAATTACAATCTTCTTCTCATATATTGTAGAATGGTCACAAGGAAATTAATGGTTTTCTATCTGTTGGCAGTAGATTACATGTGATGCTTTTTGCATATTTTGGTCCTCTATAGCATTCATTCTCAAAGTGGGGGGGGGGGGGTCCCCAGTAAAATGAGTTAATATTATAGCGTCACAATTATTTTAACTACTTTTTTTAATACTTTGGCTATTCAAAAAATAACAGATATACAAGCTCATAGAGCTTGTATACCTGCTATTTCTTTACATATATATTTTTAATTTTTACATTGAACATTTTTAACTCAAATATTTGCTTCTATGGGTCCCTGGCATAAAACATTTTCAGATGGGGGTTCAAATATCAATTTGGGGGTCCTTGACATGAAAATGTTTGAGAACCACTGCTATAGTCCAATGTACAGTATAGTCCAACAAGGTAGAGCATTGCACAGCTTTTCACAGTTCACATTCTCAGAATGTCTTTCTTGGCACAGTAAGATTCTGGACATAGATCAAAGCACAAAAATAAAAGTGATTGGATGCTATTTTCATATATGTATTATCAAACAAGCTATAGGCCTATTTTATGGTGAATTATTTAACATACACCATACACTGTTCTTGAAGGTTCCAGTGACATATACAGATCATATTTCTTTTACGATGGAAAAGGCTTTGTCTTACAGATGTTGTCCTGTCCTGTTGACCACTAAGTGCTAAATAACATAAAAACACTGGTTGACGCCAGGCATTATGCATTAAGAATAGGATACAAATAGAAAATCATAGTCATGTCTCCAGTTTGGTCCCATTAATGTAATACGAATGCTTATTGCTTAACCACTTAAACCCTATATACTTTGTTGACTGGAGTGTCCCAGGTGTCAATACCAAGCCCCCTACTTGTTTCCCTCTACAACAAATAAAAAATAAACAAGCTTTCCCTCTACAAGCTCGATATATAATCGATTGAATCAATTAATTAGATTTAACTGTTGAACCCCTAATTTATTATTGATGTAAAGACACACATGACATGATTGAGTGTGGAGTATTTTAGGAAAGATGGAGCTCCCCAATGGAGGAGCAGGATAGAAACGTTGAGGTACATCTCAATGATTGATGGTGTTCCTGTTCTCCTGTCCCCTGATGGGCTGCTCTGCGCTGAAGTCACAGGCCAATAAATGCTTCATGTCAGAAGGTGGAAGCGGAGTGAAAACATCACGCTCCGGGGGAATTGTCATTTTGCTCGGGTATAGAAAAATAATATGTTGTTGCTGTCGGGCAGAAACCATTTCCATAGGCTACTTTAACTATTTTTCTTCTCTTTTTTCCCCTGCGTAAATGAATTCCCTACATGATCATACTACAGCTACATGCTTGTACATCTGTTATCTTTGTTGTTTTTTAATTTGAATCCTTAATAGTAACAATTTTGGAGATATGGGGTTTCCACCTGAGAGAGATATAATAAATATTGCTGAGACAAGTCCGTTGCACTGTTGATTACAAATTGATATTCAAATGTTGTCTCCTCCTCCTTGACTTAAATTTGCCTGCTGAAATAGGTCTCAAAGTCACAAATAATAAACCCAGGAAGCCTAAGTCAATTAGGAGGACACTATTTCTGATTATTTCTAATCATCAAGCAACAGTGTAAAGATATTTTACCAATATCTGGAGTTACACCATGGCAAGGTAACCACACAACCCAAACCTCAACCTTGCGCTTTAAAGCTGCAAGCCATAACTAAAAACAAATGTCAATACCAATCTGTATGGCCAGAGTATGCTACAAATACTGCTGTGGTTGTAGTTGGTCTAGAAGACCATTAGTTCTCAAAGCGGGGTCCAGGACCCCTGGGGGTCCTTGGAGGGGTTCCAGGGGATCCCCAGCATTTATATTTTGGCTATTCAAAAATAGCAGATCTACAAGCACATCATTTTCAGCTATTTTAGAAACAATTTATTTTTTACATAAATCTTCTCTTTTGGGGGTCCCGGGCACAAAACATTTTGAGGTGGAGGTCTGTGGGTTAATATGTGTCAATTTGGGGGTCCTTGACATGACCAGTGGTTTGAGAACCACTGGTGTAGTCTCTAGACCCCCTGCTCTCATATTGTGAGATTTAAGGTAGCATCACTACTGATTGACAAGAGCTATATATCAAAACGCAATGTATACTCGGCTCCAACAGGCTTTCTGTTAGACTAGCTCAACAGTCAGACTTTCAACACTTGCACAGGTGGAGGACCCAGGGGGAGATCCTGGCCAGGACATGAATGTTATGGATTCCACATTTTCCGATTTCAACCCATTAAGACCAGATTCTACAAATGCCTTCGAAATCAGTAGTTCTCAAGATTTTTCAAAAATGTTCAAAAACTAAATAGCAGATGTATCTCTGTGAGCATGTATCGTATCTGCTATTTTTTAATAGCCAACGGAAAGCTAAAATCTAAAACAACACAGATGCTTTCCCTTCCTGTCTTAATGGGTTGATTAAATACTGAATTTTCTAAAACCAATGTTTTGCCACAGTTTTGGGTCGCGGACCCATTCTTCATGGGTCCCGAGTAAACATCCCTTTGTTCCCCGTTTACTACACATTTCTTTTAAAAAATATTATTTCATAAGATTTTAAAAATAAATACATTAAACAATGAATTATTACATAAATTAAAATAAATGTAATTCTTTTCAGAATAATTTCCTCAATAAAAAAAACCACAAACTTAAATAGCCTACATTTCATAAATGTAAAAATATTTTCACTAGTCTCAAGCCAAATTTTTGCGGTCTAAACTTGTCCTGTAAAACACTCTTAAGTTATCATGTTTAACATTGTTCTTGCATTCAATGTCTTGAATATTGTTTTGGCACAAGGTTTGAGGGCAGTCAACATACAGTAGCTGCTATCAGTTAGTGGGAAGTCATGTCCAAGTTGCATGTACAATACTGCAAATCACATCTGACTTGTACTACACCATTCTTACTGTATGTCAAAAAAGAAAACCTACTCAATTAAAAAGGAGAAAGGAATGAATAGAAATGCACTGAAATAGAAGTAAATTGCGCACTTTAGCAGTAACACCAGGGTGCAGAACATAAAACAGAAGGTGGGATGTTTTTAGAATGCCATTTAGAAACACCACAGGGATGAAAATAAATGACCAGAGTGACATGGAATTAAAGATGGGACAAGACCATGCAGGGAGGTGAAATCCATCCCTAGCATGAATTACACCCTGGGTAACCCCTAAAAAGCAGCATCACTGAAAACATCCACAAGTGCACTGTGAGTAACTACTACCCAGTATACAGATCGTCTCTGTCGGTTGGAAACCTCTTATGTCCAAATCTGTTACTTTCTGTTTTTAAAATTAAAAAAAAGTAGCAGATCAAACGTTTCGAGCTTGTAGATCTGCTACTTGTTATGCTTTTGTGTGACACTGTGTGATCAAGTAGGGTGAAAAACCATAAAAAGTTAGAATATGGAGATAAGAGGTTTCGGCTCGACAGCAACGATATCCACTAAGTTTGACTTGTCTTGTGCTTTCAGATCGATCAGTGTCGACAAAGACAGGAGGAGACAGTGTTCAAAACATTGAGAAGCACACAGAAACAGATACACTAAGGTGTACAATGAGGAAATGACAAAACTATTAAAGGAGCCTTTACAAATAAAGGCGTCTGGTTTTTACAAAAACAAATGTCGTCCGCTGCACCAAAAAAACAGCATATTAAAAATTAGTCACTGACTAAAATGAACAAAGAAACTCTATTTAAATTCATATAAACTTCTGAATAAATAGCTGACTTAGCACTGTGCGCTTCCACACGCATGACCACTCTGACAGTGCAGAGGAGAGAGAGAGAGAAGGTCAGAGGAGGAGAGGGAACGAAATCTGTCCGGATCTCCAGCACTGCTGATTTCCCACGCACTTCAAGTCTCAGGGCTCTCTGAAGGACTCATACATGGCACAGAAGAAATAGACGCAAGCTTACGCACGCACGCACACACCAATCCAATAGCATCCAAGAATCTTCCTCGTCCTCTTCGACCTCTGTCCTCATAGTCGCGTCCATACCTCTTCTGTTTTTTTTTAACTCTTATCTTTAACTTCACTCTTTAAATAAATAAATAGCCCATCACACAAACAATACATCCATCAATACGCAGTCACTGTGTCCAATCTGTTCTCCATTTTTATCCATCCATCCATCTCTCTGTCTATCTCTCTATCCACCTGTCCACCTCTCCGTCCAGGAGTCTACCTCTCGATCCATCCAGCCACCTCTCCACCTCTCAATCTATCCATCCATTCACCTTTCCACCTCTCAATCTATCCATCCATTCACCTCTACACCTCTCAATCTATCCATCCATTCACCTCTACACCTCTCAATCTATCCATCCATTCACCTCTCCACCTCTCAATCTATCCATCCATTCACCTCTACACCTCTCAATCTATCCATCCATTCACCTCTCAACCTCTCAATCTATCCATCCATCCATCCATCCATCCTTCAGGCTGGCCCTGTCCTTGTGTCCGTTCGCTACCTAATGCGCCCGTTCTCCGCGGGTGTCGTCAGTTCAGACTTGGGATCGGGTCCCAGGGAGCTCCAGGACGTGAGGTGACAGCGTTGCATGATGGGACAGGCGCTGGGGCCCACAGAGCACACGTCGGCGGGCGCCCAGCGGCCCTCCAGGAGTCGGTCCAGCCAACGGCGCAGCGGGGCGCCCGTCAGGCCGGCGTTGGCCTCCGCCTCCTCCACAGCGCCCAGGCTGACGGGCAGGCGCAGCACCGGGTTGAGGCCGTGGAAGCTCTGCTCCATGTAGGAGTTCCGGGCCGGTCCACCGTGGAGCCGCCGCGCCTCTTCTGGACAGGAGAGAAGAGGGGAGGAGAGCAGGGGTCATCCATATGTGTCCGTACACAGGCTAAATGTGTCCGTGACAAGATTTGTTCTTGTCCGTGGCAAATGATTTATTAAATGTTTTACACACCATTTGGAATGTTCTTATTTTGATCATTACATCCAATTACTGAATGTCAAGTCTCCAGGTTTTCTTCAGAATATTCATGACATGACACTATGGCACATTAGGAGTCCACTAGCACAGCATTTATCAAATGTTTTATTTGCAAGGACCCCCTTACAGCAAGATCGTTTCACGTTAAAACTAGATCCTATACCTGCATAGCTTATTTTATTTAACTTTTAACGTGAAAACACATCCTATTGAACATAATGGACGACTATCTTGCAGTATGGCTCATGTGCACAATTCAATCCTGTTTTTGGGCTGGCACTGTGTGTATTCCCTATGAGGAATCCTGAAATGTACCCGAAGGCGGGGTTGGCGAAAGGGCCTTTCTGTGTGGAGTTTGCATGTTCTCCCCGTGTCCCCTAGGGTAGATACCCTCACAAAAACATGCAGTAATCCTGGTCACTAAACTGCCTCCCCCTGGCCAGCCGGGGCGCCTGATGGAGGGGAAAGGAACTGGTTGGAATAACGTGTTCCTTCCACGCGCTACGTCCAACCAGGGAAACTCCCCCCTGTCAGGTGTAAAGGAGCAACTTGGACACTCAAGCATGAAGGCAGCATGAGTTAAGTCCGTTGCTCTCCCCAGGTTGGCGGAGGGTGTGTAGAGCCCAGGATCACATTAAAAAAGTTTTGGAATATAATAAACACCATAAACAAAATAACACCATAAACAAAATACTACTGCCCTTCCCACTCACCTCAGCATGGGAAATTATGTCCTAACTAATGAAAAAGAAATATGTACAGCTTTTAATAACCACTTTGCTGCTCCGGGCCACTTATTTGACAACTTGCTCATGAGAAATGCCACCTCTGCTGACAATTTGCACATAGGAAATACTGCTGCTGCTGCTGCTGTCTCCATTAGAGATAGCTTTCTGTCTGCCTCAGAAACTCCTTTTTCTTTTACCCCTTTTAACACCAGTGAGGTATTTCATGCTCTTTCCACCAAACACCCAAATAAATCAGTTGGGGAGGACAATCTGGACCCTTTCCTTCTGAGGGCCTCCACTCCCTTAATTACAGAACAAATCTGCTATATTTTCAATTTGTCCATTTCATCTGGTATTATTCCCAGAGCCTGGAAAACGGCTCATGTGGTTCCCCTGCACAAAGGACAAGATAAAAATGACCCAAATAATTATCGTCCAATTTCCAAGTTATCATGTCTTGCTAAAATTCTTGAATCCCTTGTAAATAAGCAACTTAAAGTGTTCTTACATAATAATTCAGTTTTGAGTCCTTACCAATCTGGTTTCCGGGCCAAACATAGTACAGTAACTGCCACGACATTAGTTTGAAATGATATTGCCTCAGCATTGGATAACAAGCTATTTTGTGCTGCACTATTTGTAGACCTATCGAAAGCTTTCGATACCGTGGACCATACATTGCTTTTAGAAAGATTATGTCATATTGGTTTTGATCCTATTGCCTGTACATGGTTTAAAAATTACCTCTCTGAGAGTCATCAATGTGTTAAAGTTGGAACTGTAAAATCAGAGTTCCTCCATATATCTAAAAGAGTACCCCAATGCTCGATTTTGGGTCCCATACTGTTTATTATATATATTAACAATATTGTAAATACATTACAGACCTGTAATGTACATTTATATGCTGATGATACGATCTTATATTGTTTCTCAGACTCTGTGGAGAAATCTACTCATATGTTGCAACTTGCCTTTGATGTTTTCCAGAAATCATTGCTGGATTTAAAACTGGTTTTAAATGCAGAGAAGACCAAACTTATGTTTTTTACAAAGAAATTAGCTTTAAATGAAAATTATCCTCAGCTATACACCTCTAATGGCACCACCATTGAACGAGTACCTTTTTATAAATACCTCGGGATCTGGCTAGACGAGAAACTTACTTTTAAAACACACATTGAAATTTTAACAAAGAAATTGCGAATGAAGCTTGGCTTTTTTTTACCGAAACAGATCCTGCTTTCCTTGGCCTACCAGAAAAAGACTAATTGAAGCACTTTTCATCTCCGCTCTGGACTACGGGGACATTATATACAGAAACGCATCAGCTACCACACTTAAAATCTTGGACCCAGTTTATCATTCTGCCCTCAGATTTATAACAGGCGACAGCTATAACACTCATCATTACATACTATATAATAAGGTTGGTTGGCCCTCCCTTGCGACAAGAAGAGACCAACATTGGTTTTTATTTATATATAAAGCTCTAATTGGGAACTTACCTTCTTATTTAAATTCTCTTTTAAAATGGAAAACCATTTCTTATCATACACGCTCCCAAGAATATTTGATGCTTGAGACCATACATGCCTCCACTACATCTGGAAAGTCTGCCTTCAAGTGCGCTGCCCCACACACTTGGAACACCTTACAGACTTCACTAAAATACAGCTCTCTTCCTTCTCTATATCGCTTTCATCTTGACATATCAACGCTGGTAAATATCAACTGTACCTGTTTTAATTGTTCCCTTATTATTATTATTATTATTATTACCAGTAATATTTTACTCTATTTATCTATGTTTTGTTTTCTTGTTGTTTTCTTGTTTTATGTTATGTTACATTGTAACTGTACTTTGTTGATGTGTTGTAATCTCGGCACCACTGAAAAATAGGGTCCCAGCCCTCAGTGTGTTCTCCGAGAACTAAATAAAGGTTGAAATGAAAATGAAAATGAAAGATGATTGACACAGGGGTGAAAAATGGGTTACAAAATCGTGGGATAAAAAAAAAATATATAAAAAAGGAATCCTGAAATGTGTATGTCGCTGTATAGCAGAAAAACACTGTGGCGTAATTTGTCATAGCACTGCATAGAAGTCTGAATTGTGTTTTATTCTGTTCTGTTGTGACCGGATTCTGTATAACGTAAGTACTCAAACCAATTTACTTTTATTGTCTTTGGTATTGTCAGCACATGTGTTCCTTCACATACAAGAACAGAGGCGTGGTATGCACAAGTGTTAGTATTCGCACCTACGCACGCACGCACACACACACACACACACACTCTCTCTCTCTCTCTCCCTCCTCTTCCTCCCTTTCTCCTCCATCTCTCCTCTACTCTTTGTCATCCTGACCATTACATCTCTCATTAGGCACCGAGCCAACAACAAGGATGACATTGTGTGTGTGTGTGTGTGTGTGTGTGTGTGTGTGTGTGTTACTTGCATCCTTGGAAAGACCAAACGTGCTGAAAGATGAAAATGACATTACAGTATGTAGATACAGCTAATAAATCAAGCTATCCAGCCAGCCTTTATTACCTTAAAGGGATAGTTCACCCAAAAAAAATATTTTTCTATCAATTACTCAGCCTTGAATTAATGGACATTGTTTAGTTTTTGTCACATTCCTAAGCCTAATGAAACTCTGATAGGAGACATAAGAGTCTCCATTGAGTCTCCTGCCCTTTAAACCCTATACAGTATATGTTGCTGTACAACGTCTAGTGACGATACGCCATGTTGTGAGCTTGTAGATCAGCAATTTTGGTTGATTTCGGTCAGTTTCCGCCTGTGGCGACAGGCCCAAAATAGGGATGCCAGAAAGTAGTTAATATGTCACCTCATAAAGTTCACACACCTGTTGACTCTACACTCAACTCAGGGGAGACTCATTCAGATAGAGGTGACCTACTGTGTGTGTGTGTGTGTGTGTGTGTGTGTGTGTGTGCGTGCGTGCATGCTAGTAGTGAGTGACTGAATGACTGGATCCTATGACTTTATATATATATATCAATGTTGTTGACAGCTGAGACGGCATGGCCTCTGAAGTGTGTGTGTGTGTGTGTGTGTGTGTGTGTGTGTGTGTGTGTGTGCGCGTGTGTGTGTGTGTAATTCTAGTCTTAGACATAGCTTCCCCTAACCCTCTACGGGTGTATGGTTCCAACAGGTGTCAGTAGCGGACACAAGCACGCCGCTTGATATCACTATCCAAGGTCAAGGCCAAGGTCGCAGCCGCTTGGGTCTTTGGAGTCAAAGTTCACAACACAGGCAGCCTTTCACTTTTCCGTGTGTGATCCCCCCACACCCCCAAACCGCGTTCTTATTCAATTTGTGTTCTCTTTGCTTTCAAGAATTGTGCGTGTGTGTGGTGTGTGTGTGTGTGTGTGTGTGCGTGTGTGTGTGAGCTCCTTTAGATACATTAGCTCCAGTCCCTCTCAGTCCCCCTCTGTGACTTTCACATTAGTCAACATGAGCTAGTTGAGTTAGCCTCATTAGCCTGTTAACCCCAAACATTGTCCCCATTTGGGACAACCACACACACACAGACACACACACTCTCTATCTCTCTCTCTCCAACGAGAGAGCGACAGAGCACCAGAAATGTTTTTTCACCTTCAAAATAAAAGTACAGAATGAAAAGACCGTGGCAGAGGCGAAATTATAAATGAATTAATACCTGGCAGGGAATATATTAACATACTAAAATACAGTTCCGGATTGCAGCTTTATTAAAACTATAATGAGTGCCTACTGCCTAGCAGCAAAATCACCTTTTATGTGAAAACGTTTCCAGATCAACGGGTGTAAAGCATATCCTGCCCCAGCCTGTGTGATTCCTGGTCTCGAGGGGCGGGTGCCGGTCGAAAACAGCTGGTGGATCCTATTGGTTCACTGATCTGAGTGCCCGCCCCCGCCCACCTCCTCCCCGCCCAGTAGAAAACAGCGGAGAACGATTGGAGAACGAAAGCCTGGTGACGCGAGGTTAGCGGAGAACACTGACGTCATCAAATTTGTTATTGGTTAGCGAAATACAAGTTGGGTCCCAATTCCTATACCAGATTTTCCAATGGGTTTCCCCAGGCTTCCGAATGTGAACAAAAATAAAAGCTGGGGTACCAAGGCTACTGAAAGGGTGATCTCTCTCTCTCTCTCTCTCTCCTCACCTGGGCCCAGGGGCTGCTGGCGGTGATACTCCAGCGGCGCCACCACGAAGGTGGTCTGCCCCAGCGGGTTCCAGTGGTGCAGCACGCGCAGCGTCCACACGCCGGGCCGCAGAGGCAGGCTGAGCGGCGGCCGGTAGTGCGTGTACTCTGCGCCGGCGTCCACCAGGATGTCGTAGGTGGCGGCGATGACGTTGGTGGGGTCCACCCACACCACGGTGGCCGTCAGGTTGCCCGTCCCACGGCTCCAGCGCTGCACAGCGGCCGGCTCGTCCTCGGGCCCCAGCAGCCCGCCCCAGTTCCGCAGGATGCGCTCTTTGGGGTCCCAGTCCGTCCCAACCTATGGGTGACAGACAGAGAGAGAGAGAGAGAGAGAGGTGTGAATGTAACAATCGTTAGGGCAGAAACATCTTATCCCCATATGTTAGCATTTTGTGTTTCTTTAGTTTGTCTTTGTAAATTGGCGCCCTACTTGATCATACTAAAGCGTCCCATGAAAGCATCAGGAGTAGCAGATCCACAAGCTCGGGAAAGAAAAACATGTCGCTTCGTGACTCGTTTTGAACTTGTCGATCTGCTACTCTTGTTGATTTGAAATGGAAGCCTGAAAAGTAACAGTTTTGGACATATGAGATTTCCACCTTAGAGACGCTATATGAAAGTGTAATACACAGATGCTTATTTCCTGATGGACTTCCATTAGGAGGAGTAAAACCAGCTGGCAGGACGATCATTCTGACACATGGCTCAGATGCTGGAGCCTTCAGACCAGTATGTAACCCCCGCCCCCCCCCCCCCCCCCCCTCGCCCAAAAGAAAAACAAATAAAGAAACGAGCACACCAAAACACTCATTGCCTCCTCTTTTTTTCACTCTTTCTTCTGTTTTTACCTTAACAACATTAAATATGACCATTGTGTGTACCTCTTGTTCACTGTGTTGACTACATTTTGCATGCATGTATGTTTCTATTGATTGTTCTTGTAGTACACAGTCAACGCTTCAGTATTCAATTTATCCATTTATTAACACTGAATGGAACTAAATGGACTTGTAAGGGTTCAAACGAACGCTGTAGGATCCGAACGCCATTAGGAAGGCAACAACAACGTCATTAGAAAAGTGTGTATTTACTCTAAAGTAAATAAAAAGATATACATTGCCCCGAATACATTTCCGATGCCTGTGTCAGGGACAAAGACACTCACGACTAAAATGTTGTTTAGAGAACTATCCCGCCCGAAAAATGTAAGTGGCAAAGTGAGTTTAACATCGTTTAATGCAATCATGACGTTTCTGTTTGGATCAAGTCCAGAAAGTCGTTTTTTTGCCACTCAGTAGGCGTTCGCGCAAACTTCCGAGTATGATGACGATGTCACACACATACCCTCTATAGTGTGAAAAATCTATAATTACATTAAAATAATCAGTTTGTTTAACTGTTAAAGATTCAGACCTGTATGTGCTGCAGTCTGTTGTTTGGGTTGGGGGGCGTGGCCAGGCTGAAGTGGTCTTTGGGCGACGCCCACGTCTCCAGGGTCTCCAGTTGGCTGGTTGCTAGGTTACTGGCATGGTGACGGACCAGGTAGCCCTGGAACTGGTCAGACAGGAAGTAGAGGTGGACCGCCACGGGGTGACCCACCGCCATGTACCTGAATACACGCACACACACACACACACACACACACACACACACACACAAGCGCACGCACACACACGCACACACACACACACACAAGCAAACAAACAGGAAGTTGAGTTTAAAGGAGAATTCCATGCTAGAATGCTTTCTTACCTTTCTTTGTAGTTGTTACGTCCCCACCAAAGAGGTCCAGGTGTTTTTTTGTGCAAAAACTCCTTATTGGCTATTTTCCCTACCATAAGCCCTCAATGAATTGCATTGCATTGAATGGGAATTGAATGGGGCTATGGGGTGTTATGCTAGTTCGCTTATTTCCATCGAAAGTACGGAATTCTCCTTTAAGAGGATGCTTCTTGATTGTGAATAAATCCCAAATAAGACACACACAGCTATGTGTTGATTGGCTGACGTCAATGGCCTCAAGATGAAAACAAAATCTTCTATCCTGTGCCCACTGTCAAAAAACATAAAAACACATCAACCCCAACACGCGCGCACACACGCGCACACACACACACACACACACACACACACACACACACACACACACACACACACACACACACACACACACACACACTCTCTCTCTCTCTCTCTCTCTCTCTCTCTAGCTATGAGTCCCCACCCAAACAGCAACAAGTAGTTCCTTGTGCCCGGTGTGGGTCTCCACCCCACATGCACGCACGCACTTACACACGCAAACACACGCGGGTGGAAATAGCCAGCCTGCCTGGACACTGAGGCCTGTTTGTACCCCAGAACAAGCTAACTTTATCTGTGTATTTAATTTGGCATGCACGTGCACTCATGCACGCGCACACATGCACACTCACGCACGCACATGCACACGCACGCACACGCACGCACGCACGCACGCACGCGCACGCACACACACACACACACACACACACACACACACACACACACACACACACACACACACACACACACACACACACACACACACACACACACACACACACACACACACAGGGGCGCTGCTGAGGCCCATTGGAAAGACACATACAGTACACATTCCATCACCTCCATGCCGGTTGGGGGTTGCGAAATCACAAGAAGCAGTTACTGTACACATGGTGTGGTGCTCTGCTAGAGGGGAACTGTCACAGTCCAGGCATAAGTGGTGTATATCGTCTCCGTCGGGTGGAAAACTCGTATGTCCAAAACTGTATCTGCTACTTTTAATGCTTTAGAGTGACGCTGAAGTATGATCAAGTAGGGCGTTCATTTATAATGATAAAAAAAACCACGTAAAGTTTGAATTATGCAGATAGGAGGTTTCTGCCCGACAGCAACGATATACGTCTAGAATGCCTTCTACTTTGAAGGATGAGGGGAGGACATCACCACTGCTTTGGGGGACGTCGGGGTGCTACTGTGGTAAAGACAAGGATGAGGGGAGGACATCACCACTGCTTTGGGGGGCGTCGGGGTGCTACTGTGCTAAAGACAAGGATGAGGGGAGGACGTTACCACTGCTTTGGGGGACGGCGGGGTGCTACTGTGGTAAAGACAAGGATGAGGGGAGGACATCACCACTGCTTTGGGGGACGTCGGGGTGCTACTGTGGTAAAGACAAGGATGAGGGGAGGACATCACCACTGCTTTGGGGGACGTCGGGGTGCTACTGTGGTAAAGACAAGGATGAGGGGAGGACGTCACCACTGCTTTGGGGGCGTCGGGGTGCTACTGCTACTGTGGTAAAGACAAGGATGAGGGGAGGACATCACCACTGCTTTGGGGGGCGTCGGGGTGCTACTGTGGTAAAGACAAGGATGAGGGGAGGACATCACCACTGCTTTGGGGGGCGTCGGGGTGCTACTGTGGTAAAGACAAGGATGAGGGGAGGACGTCACCACTGCTTTGGGGGGCGTCGGGGTGCTACTGTGGTAAAGACAAGGATGAGGGGAGGACATCACCACTGCTTTGGGGGCGTCGGGGTGCTACTGTGGTAAAGACAAGGATGAGGAGAGGACATCACCACTGCTTTGGGGGGCGTCGGGGTGCTACTGTGGTAAAGACAAGGATGAGGGGAGGACATCACCACTGCTTTGGGGGCGTCGGGGTGCTACTGTGGTAAAGACAAGGATGAGGGGAGGACATCACCACTGCTTTGGGGGGCGTCGGGGTGCTACTGTGGTAAAGACAAGGATGAGGGGAGGACATCACCACTGCTTTGGGGGGCGTCGGGGGGCTACTGTGCTAAAGACAAATCCCATCCCGTCTCACTCTTTGTTTTTGGCTTTTTGCCTTCATTGATAAGTGAAGACGGAGAGAAGGGGAGAGACGTGCAGCAAAGGTCGTCATGAACGGGACTCAAACATGCGACTCGCTGTCAGGCCAGAGCCTATATGTGGCATGCGCCTGGACCGCTAGGCCGTTGACTTTTCACTCCCGTCCCAATCCTGGGATTAATACAAATTGTAATCCCATCCCACGGGAATCCCACAGGTCCCACAGGAAGGAATCCCACGGGACCCGTGGGAATACCGAAAGAAATGTCATCCTCTACTTAGCACCACGTTTTGAGCTTTCTGTCCGACAGCAACAAAGTCATTTCCCTACTAGTGACTCCTACAAGTTGGCAACAGGGTGTGTCACTGAGAGGAATTGCGTGTTCCTCTGCATGCGTTACACCCTCCCAATGAGAACTGTCAGTTGAACAGAGGCGACTTCATGTGTCGGAGCAGACGTGCTCATCTAGATTACACCCTCCCATGTGACCATCTGTAGCTGTAAGGGGGAAACAGCTAAATTGGGAGGAAAAGGGACAAATAAACCACCAATGCTTTTCAGCAGTGCTTTCCTTATAGGAGGGCTTTATGGTGGGTTTTTTCTCTCCACTTGAGCACCCTGGGGGACTTTCTGCTCCAGTAAAAAGGTCCTATAGAATGGATTCACCAAGTTTAGAAAATGTTTGTCTATGAAAACCCAGCCGTTCTCAGAGGAAAAAGCTTCAGATTTTGCACAAGATTACAGCATGAAGGCTCATTATGCTCATAACATTGTTTTGGATGTTCTCAGACAAATATAATTAGACTATTACAAAAAACTATGGAATGGATGAAAGAAAACATACAAATACTACTGTGGGGAAGTGGAACTGGCTTAGGGGGCGGGGCACGTCACCTCCTGAACGATGAAGTTGTTTGTTCGACACGCTCCCAGAACGTCTTTGAAGAGCTCGGTAGTGAGGCTGATGAGTACCTCGTGGCTTTATTTGTTGTACACATGTACTGTACACATGTACTGGAGGATGACTTATGTAATTAGGGGAGGAGATCGACTCACTTACAGTCAGTTAATACGCACGCACGCTGCACGCACGCACTACACACGCACGCTGCACGCACTACACACGCACGCACGCTGCACGCACGCACTACACACACACGCTCTACAACACACACACACACACACACACACACACACACACACACACACACACACACACACACACACACACACACACACACACACACACACACACACACACACACACACACACACACACACACACACACACACACACACACACACACACACACACACAGACTGGCATCCTCATCTTAGGAACCTGTCATGGAAAACTGCAGTAAACACTTTCCACTGTGTGGATATATAATTATTATATATTCCTCATTATAGATTACTCTCCATATTTAAGACACTGTACATAATTCTGTATAAGGCATATGGATTGACTGTCCATATTTACACACACTACTTTTTATGTATACGCTTTCCTATACCTTTATGTTCATTTATATACCTGTCAACAGCTCATACAACATGATAATGGGAACCAGTGCTCAACGTTGCATATATACCTGCAGCTCTTGTCCTGTGGGTGACCCTGCAGGGAGTTGGAGGCCCGTGCCAGGCCCATGCGTGCGAAGGCGTGGTGGTGGCTGAGCAGGGCGTCTGATAGGCTGGCGGAGCCGTCCGTCTCCTGCTCGTAGGCGTTCTCCCAGTAGGCCTGCAGGCCCGGCGTGCCCTGAGGGAGCCCCCCGAACAGGAAGGAGTCCAGCTGGTTCACGATCTCCTGGCTGACGCTGGCCTCGAACTTCCGGGCGAAGAAGGTGGGCCGGGACGCTTGCTGTTGAGAGGGAAGCGGCGGCGGCAGGTTAAGAAGCCGCTTTGTGCCCACAGAAAACATTTTATATGTCTTGTCCAAATTGTCCAGAGTGCCACACACGCACTGATGGAGACCTCTGCTCAATGATCATGGGCGTGTCTCTCCAACCCTGTCGTCAAAGGAAAGTGACATTGATGAGAGGGGCACTTCGCTCCTAAAATGTAAAAAATGTTCAGCTTTAAGGTGACCAGAGCGCTCCACCAAAACATTAGATTAGGACAGCACGTCACAGCAGCCCTTGAGGGGATTCCAGGGAGTTCCCTAGATAAATTATTTATAGTTTGGAACCAAATGGACGCTCACGGATCTGTAACTCTGAGAGCGTAACGAATGGAACCAAGTTCTCAGCGTTCAAATGAACACTCAGGATGTCTGTGTGTTAGCAACTCCGATCCATCAGAGCAGCAGGGGGCTCCCGCCTGGTCCATGCACCTTGACAACCATTGTTAGACGCTACGACGTGTTGAGAGGTGTGCAAAGGGACACTGCATTCTGCAGAACAGCGGTTGTTCCCTCCTCCGGCAAACTCTTTCCACATGGAAGGGCCCAATTTTGTGTGACAATTCACCCGTGGACCATTTTCTCATCCTCAGAGTTCAGTTGAACATTGTAAATCCACAGGTGGTCTTAACCGCTCGATAACATCAGTGAAGCATAATGTGCATGAAATGAAATTATTTCATCATTTATTAGTGATCTGTTTAATATCACACACAGACACACACACACACAGAAACATGCGCATGCATGCACACGCACACGCACACACACACACACACACACACACACACACACACACACACACACACACACACACAGGTGTGCGTGCATGTGTGTGTTTGTGTGCGTGTGTGGGCACGTGTGTGTAGTGAAAAACCCTGATTCAAATCTCACACAAATCTTAGGAGTGAGACGCAGGTTACTACGGCAACCAGAGAAAATGCCATGGCAACCTCCTCGGAATGCACACACACGCACGTGTGTGTGCGCACAACGCACAACACACACACACACACACACACACACACACACACACACACACACACACACACACACACACACACACACACACACACACACACACACACACAGGCCCTCTGTCTGGAGCAGCAAGAGACTGACACCATGCCTATCAAAGGAAAGGAGAAGATTTCTCCCTGTGAGGAACTCAAATCCACAGCCTTCATCTGAAATCCTTGTGAGGATGGAGGGCGCAGGTTGATGACATCACCAGAAGAAGGGTGTGGCTGCACCACAGCGGTTTGTGGGCCACGGTAGGACTTAACCAAGGCAACCCCAAGATAATCACTGCCCTCACAACTACACAGGCTGTGTGAGCCTTCAGTTGATGTGTTTATATACTGTGTATATAGATACCGATACTGTATGTATGTAAACCCCAATTTATGCTTTGTCACACACCAAAAATAACTGATCCGCAACATCACAACGTGTCGCCAATGCAACGCCTAGCTGAGTTTGTAGATATGTCATTTTCGGCACGCGAGAAATACGGCTTTATGTGTGTGTGTGTGTGTGCACGTGTGTGTTCTCCCACATGTGTTAACCTAACCTCCAGCTCAGTCCTACAAATGGCCTCACTACCTGGCAAACCCTTGCATTATAATAATGACAACCCTTCTCTACCACAGTAGCTAAGTAGCTACACAGCTCTATAAATACCCTGGGCCTCCCTCTACGAGCTGTTTTAGGTTTCCCTTGGCAGGGCTTCTTACGGAAACCATCAGCATTTCCACCACACACGCTCAATGTCCTTATATCTCTTGTTACGCGGGCCAGTAGCCAAAGCCAACCACCCTCCTTGTAAAAGAGGCAACACACATTTGTGAATTCTAAGCTTTTTTTATAAAATACCTGTACGTGCCCGTCTACTGGCCTACTTGAGAACGATGCAACTTGGGAACCTAATAATACCCGTTGTCAACTTGTCATAGCACCCATTTTAACTGTCTGTGTCCCACATGGAGATGGAGATCTCTGTATCTGAAGAGGGCAAATTGACTGACTGGTTAAGTAGGCTAATCAATTGTCAGGTATGGGGTTGCCATGGCAATCAATTTGCTGAGGCAGAGGCTGGAAATTGCACAGGTGAGGGGATTTAGGCTGATTAGGCCCACTGGCAGAGCCTGAGCAAAGCCTTTTGTGGTGGTTCTGGAGAACCGTGGGTCCAACTCGATACCGGGCACTGCACTCCCTGCGGGGATGTGGAACGCGTGTTTCGAATATGAAGTTGGTGGGGCAAACGGTTCTCGAGTTACGCGCATCACAACCGTACACACACACACACGCACGCACGCAGACACGCAGAGGCGTGGCACATTTATAGTAGGATCATGTTGAAGTGATTACGTCTGTCTATGAGTTTCTAAATATTTACCCATTAAAAATAATTAACATGAACTAACTTAGCTAGTTGATGTACCACCCAAATGCAGACGACACAGCACGTTGACATATTGTGAGCTTGTAGGACAGCTATTTTAGGCGTGTGACTCTATCACATGACGCAGCATAAATTGGGGTTTAGACTTTAGGCTATTCTTTTTTCCAACAGCATTAGCTGGCAACAAGCTAATACGTCACACCTAAGCCAAGTCAATATCCACAAACTAGTGCACTAGGTTATTTTCGGCCACATAAATGGAATGGAAAGTTAGCCAGAAAGTCTCAAAGCTAGTGCTGGCTCATGCAGGCAAAATGATGAGCTTCATGGGAAAATACAGTGGCTCTTCAGGAAGATATTTTGGACCTTCGTTTACCTCCATGACTCAAACATAACTGCATGTATGGAACACTCCTAAAACCACACGCATTCATGAGTTTCACACCAAAATTAAACCTCCACTTGGAAAGAGTTACAATTTCTCTTACAGAATGATATGATTCTTGGCATGAAAGTGCTACTCATTACAGTAGTAGTTCTTAAATCATTGATCCTTTTCTTATAAATCAGTTACACCACTCGGTTACATCACTCTGTTGTAATGTTCAGCGCAGAATAGAGACAATAGGGTACACAGGGTTAAAGACGAGGGGTTCACCTGGAAGCGAGGCAGGTCGGACGACTTGAAGTCATTGGGTGAGCAGCCGCACCAGTCCACTATGTGCTTGTACTGGCACTTACAGCCCAGCTTGCGGTTCCAGTTGGTCAGCCTCAGGTTGTTGTCCACCATGGTGTGACAGTGTACACTATTCTCCAGGACTGTGTGAAAAAACGACTGGAGAATGAGGAGAGGAAGAAAGGAAGAGGGACAGAGTGGTGAAAAGGCAGGGGGGGATAGGTAGAGAGAGAGAGAGAGAGAGAGAGAGATTTTGAATGCCGGAATTTCATCCCCACCACAGCAGACAAAGAAGACATTTCAGCCAATAAGAATCAGCAGCAGTGTGTTAGGAGTTAGATCGGCCGTGTGGGACGGTTCCCGGTTCGATCCCCAGCTCCTCTTCGCTGCATGTCCAAGTGTCCTTGATCAAGACACTGAACCACTGAACCTCTGTTCAGTGCGTGCGTGCGTGCGTGCCTGCATGCGTGCGTGCGTGCGTGCGTGGAACCACTGGTTACCAATGTTTTGAACAATATTTTGTTAAAAAGTGCACAATTTCCATTTGATTAAAGTTTCTATTTGATAACATTTTACGTATATTTATTTAACCATATTAAAAACAATAGCAGATCCACAACCTCAAAACATGTTGAGGTTGAAATTGGTTAAAATCACATTTGATCACACCGAATGAATAATTGCAGATATGGTCCATATATCGGCCAAACCAATATATACCGTAGGCCAGGCTCTATAGCTTTAGATATGGCCAATCTAAGTGTGTGTGTGCATGTGTGCACGCGCATGCGTGTGTGTGTGTGTGTGTGTGTGTGTGTGCGTTGCTGTACCTCTGCAGGCAGCAGTGTATAAGTGTAGAAGCGCTTCATGCTTCCGACCAGCTCGTCCTGTGAGCTGACCACGTAATCCACGAACGCCCGGTTCAGCAGGAACCAATCGGAGCCTCCGTCCACCGCTATGCCCTCTGGGATCTTGCGGTCTCCGAGACGCCACATGTGGGTGTCACACTCGTAGAAGAGACGGTCCAATCCTTGCTTACGGATGAAGCTGAGACACACACACACACACACACACACACACACACACGCGCGCAAGCACATTATTCATAGCCTACGGTGTATGTTAAGGTGCTCAAAACATTTCGTGCAAGAAATGTGGTAGAATGAGGAGGCGGAGAGAACCTATAGAGATGTAATTACCGTGCGTTGTCTCTGCCATGAGATTTGATGAAGTTCATGTCTCGGTATTTGGAAAGGAAAGCCACAAGTTGGTCATTGGTCCTGAGATGAAGAAGAAGATAACATTAGTACTCCACACGCATTCATCTTCACTAACAATAGCCGATCTACAAGCTCACAACTATGATTGCTGAACGGCGGGGCTCCGGCGGGCGTGTTGCGTCTCCGTCGCGTGCGTCAAAAAAAGGGAACATTCCCTGACGGTGACGGAGACTAGACACTGACGCGTGATAAATTATACAATTATACATACTGTCACGGCCGGGCAGAAACATTGTATCTCCATATTTCATCTTTTAATGCTCTATTTTATACTTCATTGTGTGACAGTGTTGTGCAAAAGTAGCAAAAATACAACGCAACGTTTTGTGAGTTGGGTGAGCTTATAGTTCAGCAATTCTTGCCAATTTTAACAAGAAGCCAGTGCTCCTTGTGAGGATGCTCACACGGCTATGCTGTGTATCTCCATATCTATTTTAAATGAGTGATTACACAGGGTTAAAAATGGTTGTAGCGCTGAAGCCCCAGGACGGTGTTCAGGAGGTGAGGCCCTGACAGATGTGCTGGAACTCGGTGGGCAGGATGCAGCGTGCATGCGTCATCTCCTCTGTTGTTCCGAGGATGATATACTGCAGCCTGTCTGTTTGGTGGCCAACTCAAACCCACACAGCACTAGAGGAGTTAGGGAGAGACGTTCTGTGATGGCCGGGTACAATGTGGCCATCACTGCCCACGGCAGATTACACTTCTCTTCAGTATATCCTCCACTAAGCCATCTCGGTTATCGTCGCTGTTGGGCAGAGACCTCTTATCTCCATACTTTCTTTGTGTGTTTTTTTTGGTAAATTAACGTCCTACTTGATCATATACAGCGTCACACAAACAGATCTACGCTCAAAATTGATCTGCTACTTTTGCTATTTTAGAATTTGAATCCTGTAAGCATTGGCTAAATGAAATGACTAGTACACTTCATCTTGAGAGAATAAGGTATTTCCTGAGAGACAGGGAGAAACAATTTGGATAAGGTTTGGCTGCCCCTTGTCCATTACTTGAGTAGAAACAATTAATAGACAGGATACTACTGATATGGTTGACTGTACGCCATTTTCATTTCAGATGTTTTCCATGAGCATTTCATCATCTTACTACTTTATTCTATATTATGCAGTGTCACTGAGCAGTATGGGTGGGACCGTGGGAGGGTTGAGGGTTTTCTTTCTCTTTTTTGTCTTTGTATTTATTCTTTTTATAAAAGAAAAAAATATTTCATATCATAATGTTTGTGTAACAATTTATAATCTGTTCTCAATAAAAACCTAAAAATAATTTTAATCCTGAAAAGTAACAGTTTTGGACATGCATGTATGAGGTTTAAGTTAAGCTTTTTTTTATTTGCTTGGTTACGGTTATCTCACTCACACACACACATGCTCACACACTCACGCACACACGCAGGCACACACACGCACACATGCAGGCACGCACACCAATCAGTATTCCAAGGCCATACCTCAGTCCTTTGAGAGAAGCTGTAGTCCCTTGGCGCTCGCGGTAATTACACTTGGCTAATACATCTTTAATTAGCTAAGCATTACTGCTTCAATTAGCTTAGCGTTGGACCAAACTTATCACCGCTGCTGGCACACAATGACTACATGCTAGACAGCCAGACAGGCAATTTGGATCAGTCTAACGACAAGTCCCTGTTTGCCAATCTGCTGCCGACAGTGACACTCTTATTCGAGGGAGTTTCGGGTTGACTGGTCGAAGAATTCAAGAAATAATGAGAAAGGAAATGGAGATTAAAAAGCACTTATGCCCTATTTTTTATCTCATCGTACAGTGGTGTTGAATGGCGAAAATAGAAGATCTACAGTACGGTACTTTACTAAGTAATACTTTAGAATTCTACCCTGTCTGTGGACTTTTGTTTCATGATGCCATGAGATGCTGTGTTTTAATCATAATAAAAATCGAATCGTGGTTGAAAGTGGTTGAGACGAGAGAGAGAGAAAGAAATGGAGAAAGGGGAAATAAGAGAAGAGAACGTTAATAATGTTCTCCTGCTATATTAAAGAGGCATTTCAGAGAAATGTAACATCCAGTTTGCCTCCAGTAAGTCACACGAGGTCAGAGTCACAGATAGTTGTTTATGAGAAGCCCAACTGAGCTACAGTATGATTTCTATTCAATTTCACGCCTCGACCCCAGAGCAGCTGAAACCATTATCTTTGTAGACCGACGCACAATGAAAACACAAACAAAGAAACCACATGGGAGGAACACAACACATCTCCGTGGATCTTTATCGACAAAACCAGACACCATTGTAAGGATAACGGGTGTTATTTGGGGACGGATGGCTGCCACCATTTAATTTTTTTTTGGCTTCATCTCCAACCAGAGCAAAACGCAGCATGCTCCCTATACGTACGTGCAGTGCTCTACTCTGCCATGGGAGCGGGTCTGGCCTCGCGGAGGCCTATAATGAATAGACAGGGAGAGGAGAGACACAGCGCTCTGTGATTACCTCCTTTGCTAGCCCATGCCGCTCTGCTGGAGAAACAAACCACAGGCATCCATATGTGTGTGTGTTTGTGGCCGTGTTTGTGTGCATGTCAGGTGCGCTGGAGTCTGCACTACACTGACAAGCTTTCATATGCCTTTTCACAAGGAGGTAATTGAACAGTATTTATGACACACACACACACACACACACACACACACACGCATAGATGTTCAGATTGTGCACACAAAAGCAAGGAAATGTACATGAGTGTGCACAAATTTAAATGTAACTTAAATAAATGCTTGCATGCTCACAAACATGAATGTATACACACACACACACACACACACACACACACACACACACACACACGGGCATTAAGCAACTAGTCAACTATTCAACTAGTCGACCATTAAATCCACTAGTCGACCTTGTTGGTACTAGTTGACTAGTTGATAAGAAAGGGGAAAGAATCCTCGATTTTGTAGGTTAGGTAGTTAAACAACTAGTCGACTAGTAAACTAGGCAACTAGTAAAAATGACTAGAAATGAATGCCCTAACACACACACACAAACAGACGCACACGCACACACACACACACACACACACACACACACACACACACACACACACACACACACACACA
The DNA here is from genome assembly GCF_964188405.1 of Protomyctophum parallelum. Classification (NCBI taxonomy): domain Eukaryota; kingdom Metazoa; phylum Chordata; class Actinopteri; order Myctophiformes; family Myctophidae; genus Protomyctophum; species Protomyctophum parallelum. The sequence goes on along the minus strand of NC_139708.1, from coordinate 14,809,434 downwards.
CACACACAAACTGCCCCATTAACTTGCAAACAATGTACTTAGATACAGCTATTGACAACATTGCCCTAATGCCGTGTCGGGGGTATGGATCTGAGCTAGCAGCGTGTGATCAATGTGGTGTGTGCACAGAACAGAGATGGGGGAGGGGGGGGGGGGGGGGGCATTTGGTCTGCATTAAGGTCTGTCAATGAACGATAGCTCTCCTGTTGGTGAAAACCCACATCCCCTCCACAGCACCAGAGAATATATACTGTATACCTGGGCTGAGACTGGAAGGTTGGGTTTTGAGCCCGGCCGGGTCATACCAAAGACGCTGAAAAATGGGACCCTGCTGCCCAGCTGCTTTGCACTCAACAATAAGGGTTTGTTTGTAAGTCCCTGCGACATACAGAGTCATGTCCAGGGGGTGTACTTGTACATCAAGCTGCCTCATGCTACAGAAACAGGAGATAGGCTCCTGCCCTATGCGACTAATGGCTCAGTCAAGGCTTACTTACAGTAAGACCGCGCTGTACTGATTTTAAACAACAAAACCCAAAGCGGTGTTACTCGCCGGTCATACAATGAAGTACAGCATAAGTCAAGCTTACTGTACACGTATACATTGTGAATCATGGCGCATTGTTAGCTTGTAGATTGGCAAGCAACAATGTTGTACCACAGCGTTTAAAATTAGGCTCAACCATTTAAACCCTGTACTTAGTTGACCAGAGCTCCCCAGGGCTCTATATTTCACCAAAATAGAGCCAATGTACAAGATCACGAATATAGCCGATCTATAAGATCACAAATAAACCAATCTACATACAAGCTCGGCTAGTTTTGCAAAATATTCACCCCAAAACAGGGATGCTAGGGGTCAAGTAGTTAATCCCAAACAAACAGCCATACCGACCGAACCGAATCGTTACCATGAGGCATGAACTACCTTTAAGTAACACTAATACTGCTTAGGGAATGCCTCTTTTCCTTGATGCTTAAGCAACAGTTAGAAATGAGAGAATCACAGGGCAATAATATCTCTACCAGGAGTCATAAATATGTCCGTGGCAAAGACTTGGTCTTATCCGTAGCAAATTTTAGATTTTATTTTTTACACACCCTCTGTTTTACACCCCACTCTGTCTCCCTCTCTTTTACACCCCACTCTGTCTCCATTCCCCCAATCTGAGAACCCATCGTCAAACAAGAATGGCTCACGTCATAACTGCCAGGTGCAGCAAGCTCACTATGGGTTTTATCTACCATTGGCCCAGAGCAGCGGTTCCCAAACCATCTTTGCCATGCACCCCCTGTTACCTCCCAACCTAGATGACCCACCCCCCACATGGAAATATACATTGCATAAGCTATATAGAGACATACATTTCCTATTTATCCACGAACCTTAATAAGCCTTAATACATGCAGCAGATGCTATATTCTGCATATACTTGCATATATTGGCATAATATGTTAATATATTTAAAATAAAACCATAGCACCGCACCATTAGCCTTTTCATGTCACGCACCCCCTAGAAGGCGCTCGGGCGCCACCACAAGGGGTGCACGCACCACAGTTTGGGAACCTCTGGCTTAGAGGATACTGCTTCACGTTTGTTTAATCTCCCATTGGCTTAGAGGCGCTAGAGGCAGCCAATCATGAAAATGTGTCCACTAGGTCCTCACTAGTCTCAACATCAACAGTATAGCCAGGTTGCACCTGGCTAAAAATAAAGGAAAAACAGTGTCCTCGAGAGACTACCATTCCCCTAGCTGCCTCGCATAGCCAGTGCAGCTCTGCTTCGAACGTACAGACTCCCAATCCATTACGGAGTCACTGGACTCACAGTGTATTGGACGTGTAACCTGATCCATGAGATTCTAAACAAACACAACAAGGCCCCAAAGGGCAGGCCAGGTATCGGTTAGAGCCCATTAGCTCTACGCAATGGTTTAATGAATCGGCATGGTGTTTGTTTGCTTGATGCATCGTTTGATGCTATCGGCAACTTGGGAGTCTCACATCTGTCTCGCGGGGAGGAGAGGCCACAGCGTGAATTTCAACAAGCCTTATGGATTACAGTTTGTCTGCATAGTTGCAATGAGTTGCATTGGTGTGGTCTACCTTAAAAAACGTTTTGTCCCAACCCGACCCTTTGGTGTGGTTTGGGCTTAAAAATACAGAAATGATACGTTGAAAATTCTCAGCCCTTCTTCACCTGATTGGGTAGTCAGCGGCGCTGAGATTAATGAAGAAGTCCCACGCCCAGTCGGTCATTTTGAGGAGGTCTTGCATGCTGTGTAGGTACATGCTCAGCAAGCTGGCCCCACCCCAGATGGTCGCCATACGCCACGGGGTGACGCGCACGTTGGAGTACTTGCTAGCTAGCGCTAGGACCTCTCTGTGGAGGTAGTTGGAACGCTGGAAGAGAAATAAAGGGAGGGGGGAAAAGTTAGGCATGCAAAAGAAAAACATTGCACGGTAACATCCTCATAATAATTTGTAACTCTGAGACTGTACTACTAATGTGACCAAATGGTTACAAATTACATATATTAACAACACATGTATTTGTTACAGGGACACAGAATCATTAAGGGAGAGTAATCATGCATTATATGTAGTCTGATGACAGTCATAAAAGAAAGAAACATAAAAGCTGAGTTTTCATTTGTACCTCTCTACAGAGAACTATAGTGGTTAAGGAAATATCTAGCAACATGTACTTCAGTGCAGAGGACTGGGCAGCATGCCCTACAAAGCCAAAGTGCAGTAACTACGGGGAAAGAAATTGGCCGATAATGGGTTTAAAATGTTTCAAATGGTCAGCCAAATGCGATATCGGCAAATACATTATATTACACTAATTGTAAATGTATTGTAATTTGAAATTGTATATGTAAATATGTTCTTGAGTTAATTGTTTATCCCCCAAAATCACAAAGACTAATTTGACCTTTGGGATACACAAATAAGTCAGTGTTTCCAAAGACATAGTTACTGTCCTTTGGCTTTGTAGGGCAGTATGGTAGTCTACGACAGTCTCTGTTTAAACTTCTCTACAGAGGTCTATGGTGGTCTGCGGTGGTCTCACCTTGTCTACATGGATGTAGTAGTAGTGAGAGGTGTGGTAGATAGCTTTGAAGAGTCTCTGGAACTGACGCGAGGCCCGGCCGTGGACCACCAGGACATAGGCGATGCGCACAGGCACTGCTGGGGCAGCCTCGGAGGGGTCCTCATCCCATTGTACGTTCACAACGGCCTTCCCTGCGAGAGGCAAGAGAGGGGCTGCTTTACTACCAGCAGCAATACCACAATGTAGAAATACTACTTTTTGTTTTTGTTCTAAGGTTGTCACAAGCTCACTGTGAATGTATGCATCGTGAATGTATGTCTTGTAATAAAAATCTACCTTTACAAAGTAACTTCTAACTAAGGTTTAAAATAACTGGGCCAGGCAGTCTGGCAGTGTGCCGTGGGCTCGACTCCCGACGGCCCTTTAATGCATTTCACTCCCCCATCTCTCTCCCGCATTTCACTCCCCCATCTCTCTCCCGCATTTCACTCCCCCATCTCTCTCCCGCATTTCCTGTCAGCCTACTGTCTGTCCCTCTATAAAATAATAAAATAAAGGCGAAAGCTGCAAAAAGAAATAATAATATAATAATACATTTTAAAAAAATACAAAAAAATAACTGCAGTGGAGTAAAATTTACCATTTAGTAGTGAAAAAGAAGAAATACTCAAGAAAAGTAAAAGTACCTCAAAATTATAGTACAGTACTGTTTACTACAACAGAACCGTGTCAGCAAACAGACTGTACTGAACCAGCACTGCTACTGGGTTGTCTGACAGTTTGATGCATTTCAGAGACACTGATTCAGCCATTTTTCAAGATCAATGTGTACAAGACATGGACTTAAGTATAGCTATTTCCTGAATGGAAGTTGCCAGCTGCTTCGGTATAGAATGTTTAATTGAAATGACATGTCCTTGAGTCATTTTTCAGGATAGAAAGAAATGGTTGAGACATGATCGCACACAAGATCCTAGTACTGCAGCTACTGTATTTCATCAAGGCAAGTCATCAGATGCTTCCGCATAGAACAGTGGTTTCTGAATGAGGGCCCAGTTGAAAATGTCACCCATCTGACCACTTATGTTAAGTAGTATGTAAAGAAATAATACCATGACATTTCATTTTATGTCATATCATCAATAACATCTTAGTGTTTTGTCAATTACTTGGGGAGGCCCACTTGCAATGTCCTCAACCCCAAATGCAGTATATAAGTGCCCGTATAGCTTCCCTTATGAGAAACTCACTCTCACTATCTTAAATGACAGAGGGCATTGCTGGCGTAGGACAGGAACAATGTTTCATTGAAAGGCATGTTCTCTCTGCCCAGAAACATTCGCAGATCACAGACTACATTTCCCAGGCCTCATCGTCGTCCCCTGGCTTGCGGTTTGGAGGAGCTAAATTTGTCCTCATTTATATATAAACACACACACACACACACAAAGAAAACGGACGGTCATCTAAAGATGGCGTCGGGTGAGGCCTGTTGGGATATGGGGCGGGGCCGTGGGTGGCTGGGCGTAATTAGTGAGCATCCTGGGGCCTGCTGTGATAGGAGCTGGAGGAGTAATGACAGTAATCTGCCATGCGAGAGAGCAGCGCTGCTGCTGCTGCTGCTGCTGGCGCAACAGACCCAAGCAGAGAGGAGGAAACTATTGGTATTCAGCCATCAACACACACATAAATGCGCATAGTCATGCAAGCATGTGTACACACACACACACGCCCACGATCACGCACACACTTACACTCATGTACGCACACACGCGCACACACACACACACACACACACACACACACACACACACACACACACACACACACACACACACACACACACACACACACACACACACACAGAGATAGAGACCACACACACATACATACATACATACATACATACATACATACGTACTGTACGTACATGCGGTCACACACAAACACATTTGACTTCAATTTTATGAATGCCATTTTTAATTGACCTGATGAAGCTCATGTTCAGTGCGGTTTCTATCTTTAAACTCTGCTATTCCTTTAACCCAGCAACCACTGTGTGTATACAGTAGTTAACCCCTCATTATAAATGACATTTTTACCATTGTTTGCCATTTTCAACCCTAACCCTAAAGTCTGCGTTATACTTAAGTTGCACAATGGTGTCACGCAAGCTTGTAGCGGCTTGTACACAACTACACACACGCACACGCGCACACACACACACACACACACACACACACACACACACACACACACACACACACACACACACACACACACACACACACACACACACACACACACACACACACACACACACGCACACACACACACGCACACATGCACACACACGCATGTGCGCAGCTCCACGCACTTTATCAAAGGCTTTCCAGACATCAGGCTGAAATGCCGAGTTCATCACTTCTCCTAAGCGGCTTCAGTCTATACATATAATGACTAGTACATCATCAAAGCAGCCTATAATCACATAAATGAAACGTTGAACGGCCCAGGGCGGATCACTGACTTGAACTACGACTAAATCATTAGTCAGCCATTCCAAATATAAACCTACAAACTGCTCATCTAATTAGGGTGTATTTAGGAGGTTTGAGCTGCATCCATGTGGTGGGGCAACTCGCTCCATGCATTCAGGAATCGGGCAACGGATTGATCACTGAAAATAGAACAGGCTAAATCAATCAGATTCGGGACGCCCCTCGGCGAGATCCAACTCGCTTCTCGCCTTGGCACGTGCCGGCTTCGAAATGTGAAATATACGAATGTTTAATTTGTAGGCGAGACGTGCCTTTCTTGTCGGAGACTGCGTTCTGCCTCTTCCAGGCTGCTTTACATTCTCCCTCTGCTTCCCTCCACCCTTTCATTTAGTCACTGGCTCCATCAAGGCTTTTTTCTCTCCTTGTTCTTGGCTTTCGTTTGTTTCTTCAAAGAAGGGAGGAGGACGCCAAACCTAAACCTCACCGCACCGCACTGGTGGATCAGTTACCTGTCATTGTCTGGGCACATCTTCGACCATGTTTCATATATATATATATATAGATATGGGCCATTTTCCCGTCATTGGTATTCTTTTTTGATTTTGTGTACGTTTACAATTGCTTTCACGCTGGTGTCCCTATTTTGGGCATCCCTAAAAGGCAGAAATGTTATTTTTCCACCGACAAAATGCCTACAAACCCACAACACGTCGCATAGGAACGTGTTGTGAGCTTGTATTATCAGCTATTTTTGTACATATTTGAATAGGGCTTAAGTAGCCTGGAAACCAGACGGATCCCTGGGGAGATTGGTCTGGCACTCCTCAATTTGAATTACAACGCTCACCCCAGATTCTATGGGTGACCAATCTGAGCCCACAAAGTGAGACTTGGAAATAAATCTTCCACACCGAAGTTCTACACAGTGATATTAGTCTGCCCATGCCAGGCTAGGGCGTAAGTGGTTAACTGAATAATTGAGTTAAATGTAGAAAATACTATACTACTGCACTACTGCAGCTGCTGTACTCACCTTCTAGGGGGCAGTAGCGAGTTACTTTCTCAGGCATGAGCATCCTGTCCTTGTGTTTGCAGTAGACCTCCACTATCTGCTGGCGACACTCCCTGCTCTTGGCTCTGGACAGAGCCGAAATGGCCTCTTTCCCGCTGATCTCACACTGCGGCTGCACCTTCCTCTCGTCCGACTTCCTGGACTGGCGCACGGCGAGGTCCTGCTTGGACACCCGAGTCGGCGCCGGGACGGTGGGATCCTGAGGGCGCGGCTTACGGACATGCGCGTGGCTGCGACTGTGCCCCGCCCCTCTGGGTTGGACGGGAGGGTGCTTAAGGACCTCGTTGGCCGATTTTGCCGGCGCGCCTTGTTGCGCCTGCGCTTTTTCCAGCTTGCGTTTGCCGTTGGCGGCCGACGCCCGCTGGTGCTGGGACTGGGAACGCGCACCCAGGTTGCTGTTGCTGTCGATGGTGTCAAAGTCTTTGGGGACGGAGTTCTCGTTGTTGTTGCTGTCTGGCCGCACTTTCTCTTTGGGCCGGTGAGAGTGGTAGCCATCCTGAGGAGGAGAGAAGAGAGGGAATCTACAATCAATGACAACGACAGGGCCATTTCCCCCAATGTCTGATTATGACAATGAATATGATCTCTGGTCTAGTTAAAACACTTCCAACCTGATGTCC
>NC_139708.1:14784680-14797180 GCF_964188405.1 Protomyctophum parallelum | reverse complement strand
TCCCTCAGGGGTCTATACTTTGTTGACCATGGTCCCTCAGGGGTCTATACTTTGTTAAGATGGTCCCTCAGGGGTCTATACTTTGTTAAGATGGTCCCTCAGGGGTCTATACTTTGTTAAGATGGTCCCTCAGGGGTCTATACTTTGTTAACATGGTCCCTCAGGGGTCTATACTTTAACATGGTCCCTCAGGGGTCTATACTTTAACATGGTCCCTCAGGGGTCTATACTTTGTTGACCATGGTCCCTCAGGGGTCTATACTTTGTTGACCATGGTCCCTCAGGGGTCTATACTTTGTTGACCATGGACCCTCAGGGGTCTATACTTGGCCCCCCTCCATTTTTCCCTCCCTACACCAAATCTCCTCGCTGAATATAGCCGACCTACAAGCTCACAGTGCATCACATTGTGGTGTGTTGCAAGCTTGTAGATTGGCTATTATCGCCTATTATGACGACATGCCCAGAACAGGGATGTGGTTAAGCGGGATGAGCTCAGCTAAGACACGCGGATGGAGAGATAACTGTGGAGAAGATCCTCCGGGCAGACAAGCTCATTTTCTCCTGTTCTCCAGCACATTCATGACGTCAAATGTGACACACCACAGGAAAGAAACTCAGAAAGGCATAAAATGAGTCAATTGCCTATTTTTGGTCCGTTTCCCTCATATGTAAAAATAAACCAGAGTTTGGTGGAAAAGGGTTATAACTTGTACCTGCACATCTCTTGCGTTTTATTGTCACTGCTGCTGCTATGACAGCTGAATTCATCCACAGGGATCAATAAAGATTTATCGCACGCACGCACGCCCACACACACATCCAGAGGGTTCTTATTCCTCTTTCTTAAGATGTGTCATTTTATTGCTTCGATCAATGTTCTCCCTCTCTCTCGTTCCTTCTCTCCTTGTATTTTGTCCCCATCAACAGCAGGCTGTTATTGATGTCAGCGCTGCCTCACACCCCTGCTGCTCCCAGAGAAAGACACTCACACAGCCAGCCTTCTTCCCCCAGGCACCCGGGGAAACACAGTAAAGTAGTCTTTGAGAGGGGGGGGGAGAAGTGTGTGTGTGTGTGTGTGTGTGTGTGTGTGTGTGTGTGTGTGTGTGTGTGTGTGTGTGTGTGCACGCGTGCGTGTGTGCGTACTTGTGAGGGCCGAAAGTCCCCACAAGTATAGTTATACTGTAAATAGACAGTTTTCCTGGTCCTCACCAGAGAAATGGTTGTTTTATGTTTATTACTTGCGCAAGCAGAGCGCGCAAGTAATAATTTCGCCCAGTCTCTTTCGCCGTGACAGCCAACCCGCCATTTGATGTTTATGCAAAAAAACATATGAAAAGAGAAGGGAACCCGCACACTCGTATGCTCCAAAAGATATGCAAAAAAACATCAAATCTGTGCCTGTTTTGCTGGGACCAGATTACACAAATGACCATTTTTCTTACGTCATCATTTAGAGCTACTCATACGTATACTATATACATAACCAGTAAGAATAAAATAGCAAATTGTGCCTGATCTGCTGTGACCAGAGTACATGGTGTGTATTTGTATGACTAGCTCTCAATGATGACGTAAGAAATATGGTCATTTGTGTAATCTGGTCCCAGCAAAACAGGCACAGATTTGATGTTTTTTTGCATAAACATAAAATGGCGGGTTGGCTGTCACGGTTTTTGGCGCAAAGTAACCACAGTATACCGCTAATCAACTTACAACTACATACTCTATATAGTATATGTATATGTATACATATGTCTTACGTCATCATTGAGAGCTAGTCATACGTATACTATATACATAATCAGTAAAAAATAAAATAGCAAATTGTGCCTGATCTGCTGGGACCAGAGTATGTGGTGTGTATATGTATGACTAGCTCTCAATGATGACGTAAGGAATATGGTCATTTGTGTAATCTGGTCCCAGCAAACCAGGCACAGATTTGCTGTTTTTCTTGCATACGCATAAAATGGCGGGTTGGCTGTCACGGTTTTTGGCGCAAAGTAACCACAGTATACCGCTAATCAACTTACAACTACATACTCTATATAATATATATACATTGAAAACAATTGACAATTTACAATAAGTAATACAATAATTATACTGTATAATATATTTTAATTCAGTTTATATACATTTTTTTTTCATCACATATCAATGATTTATTTTTCTTTGAAAAACTAAAAAGGGATCTAGAATATATCTACATCGATAAAACTGTATTTCTTATATAGATAGAAACTTGAACCATACTTAATAATAATAGGTGTTTACATGCATAAAGTAGATAGGTAGCAAATAGTTACACCTAATAATTAGACATTTCAAACGTTCCTTCACAGAGATACTGAGATTCCACAGTTTACAGAATAATTATACTGTATAACATATTTTAATTCAGTTTATATACCTTTTTTTTCATCGCATATCAATGATTTATTTTTCTTTAAAAAACTAAAAAGGGATCCAGAATATATCTACATCGATAAAACTGTATTTCTTATATAGATAGAAACTTGAACCATACTTAATAATACTAGGTGTTTATATGCATAAAGTAGGTAGGTAGCAAATAGTTACATCTAATAATTATACATTTCAAACGTTCCTTCACAGAGATACTGAGATTTGACAGTTTACAGCGGTCGAAAGTACTTGCAAGCAAGTATGCACTCGACAGAGTGCAGTTCTAGTTATTTTTATGTTTTGTGCAACATTTCATCAATGAAGGATGTCATTTTCAGTGTTGCTGTGACAAGCTCCATGACGGAGCCTGGACAATCTGCATGTGGTGAGACTGACTGTGTGTGTGTGTGTGTGTGTGTGTGTGTGTGTGGTGTGTGTGTGTGTGTGTGTGTGTGTGTGTGTGTGTGTGTGTGTGTGACCCCATATGTAGGCCTACTAGTTAACCAGAATAACCACATATTCCAGAATAACCCGCTGCTGCTACACTGGTGGTATCCACTATAACTTTTGTTAATTTAACTGCATCATTCCACACCTTATCATGCACCCTATGTGCAGTATGCAATACATCTATCTTACACGGTGCTCATGTTGACATGCTTTCCCTGTTTTTGAAACGGTAATGATAGGAGCTTGTACGACAATGGATTTCACCCACTTGTAAACCTGTGATGTGACAGAGTTGATTTGACATGAGCCCTATTTTACACTTTGACGCACAATGTGGCATGGCGCGAGTAGCCCATGTATACGAGAGCAAGTAAGTACACAAGCTCACAGAGTGTCGCAAGCTTAAAGATCAGCTATTTTCACTAATTCAGTGAATTGTTATTGCAATTATTGTTGCACAAAACTCAAATTCAAGCATACTTCAAACAACAACCGCATGAAGCTGAAAAAAACGCTTCTTCGGCGCCTCAGTCTCAGCAAAGCACCAGTCACTTCAAAAAGCACACCTCCATTTAGAGAGTAAGCACTGAACTACCATGGGAATCACTGCCTCCTCCTACACCAATTTGATACATTTAAAGCACTTTTATCAGAATTCTATCTAATTGAACCCCTGGCAGTCAAATAAGAGGAGCCAAGAGCATTTCCCACCAGTGCATTACGGTCTGTTTTTCAGAGTATGATTGTAATTCCATGGTAACCGAGCCCACATCACACACATTACGTGACGATGTAAATATAGCGTCTGTACGGAGCCATCTATCAGCATTCAGAAAGCCTATGGCGAGACGGTTGGAGGCCAATATGTAGATTTCGAGTAATGACGGTGATTTGTTCCCTCTCTCTTCCTGTGGAGGTAGCAGTGGGTGGTCCTGATTTGTCTCTCAACCACGTCTGCAAGGCGTTTCCACTGCAATACCAGGATGTGACCCTCGAATGCATAAAACCCTACACACCTAGTTGTTTTAGCTGCAATTCTTAACCACACACATTCAAGCATGTTTCCAAAAAGACTTCTAGATCAGCTATGTCGTACGACAAACTATATAGGGCTTAATCCCCTGTCTACCGAAGATTTGGAGAGATGGGGAGCCCCCCGTCACAAAAAAAACATCATCAGAACACAAGAGTTTTCAATGTTTTAACCAAAAAATAACACAGCAGTTGCCACAGTGCATCATGGCTGATAAGGCATCCACCCATCCACCCATCCACCCATCCACCAAGTGGACTGCAGACTGCAGAGATTTAAAGGCACACTCCAATTCAATTTTGGACCTAAATCCCAATGTTGTTCTTAATGCATTTGCCACGTTTGTAGTATTTGTTTAACATTGTATATACTTTTAAGTTTAACTGTGCCTTTGTCTCCCTTTTGTTGCAACCCTGAGCCAGCTGTAACACAGCTGTATACAGCACAGCACAGCACAGTATATGAATAAATCACTGCTGTCATGCAGAAACCTCTTATCTCCATATTTAAACGTTGTGTGTTTTTTTTCATAAATTGACGACCTTCTTGACCATACTACAGCATCACACAAAAGCCTTACAATATAGCAGATCTACAAGCTGGAAATGCTGTGCGTTGTTAGCCCGTAGTTATGCTGCTTTTGCAATTATTTTATTTTAATCATGAAAAGTAACAGTTTTGGAGTGGACATATGACGTTTCCCGACTGTATATATCCTCACAAGAGTTTAAAAGTCGTCAGTGTGCCTTTAAGACCCTTTTTCTTTTGCTCTACGTGTCCTGTCTTTTACATTTCTTTCACTTTATTTCTCTCTCGCTCCCTACCTAAATTCCTGCCTTCGTTCTTCCCTTCAGTCCTACTTTCTTCTCAAGACAGTACTGTAGACAGTACTGTATATGAGAGAGAGGAGGATTTAAAGGGTATGGGAGAAACGGACACTGTCTGTGACAGATTGAGAATAAATGTCTGATTTCAAAATTAGCAGACCCACAAGCTCACAAGCGCGTAGCTCCGCTATTTTCGGTGCACAACCCTGGATTCACAACTGAGTGTAATTCAGGCTTTAAAGGTTTTCCCTTCAGAAGCATCTCTTAATGAAACGTTGAAAATGAGGGGTTGAGAGGGTCCGCCGGGCCTGGGAGGGGGGGGGGATGTGTCCACTGAGAACACCTTCAAACAGTGATGAAGGGCTCCTTCACCTCGCTGAACGCTACTGGACATCATGGGGCCCGAGCAACGCATCTATCAAAAGCAGCAGTGTGTGTGTGTGTGTGTGTGTGTGTGTGTGTGTGTGTGTGTCCGTGATTGTGTCTACCGTACGTTTCTCACGCACATATAACAATAGATGAAGTAGCTAATTGCCATGGTATTACACACAGGGGAATCTGCACCTGTGGGTGTGTGGTGTGTCAGTCAACGTCCCTCCCCAGCTAACAGCAGGTCAAATATAAGCACCACTCTGCTCCATATCTGTGTCTTAGCCAAACAAATCATCCATGACATGACATGACATGACCAGCCCCTCAACGACATGCACCCACTGCAAATCACACAGAAGCACATCCCTGAACAGACGCCAGCCCCCCCCCCCCCCCACACACACACACAACACACACATACACACATGCATGTATGCACACAGCTTTGCACACATAATAGATGTCACGTCCTTCCCTATTGATTCCATATCTATTTTTTGCATTTGTCACACAGTTAACATGTACTGTATGTCCATTGTCCGTTAAGCACTTTCCAGCTATTCTATAACCATGATATTTATTTGCTGGGGGGAAGGGGGGGGGGGGGGGGTGGGGGGGGGTCTATGCTCAATTAATTAGGAACAACAGTGCACAGTGAATCGGTGGTGTTAATAAAATGCAAAAGCGATTTTAAACTAAAAGTGTAAACTATTTCAACAGAAATGAGGAAGATTTGGGGAATTCCACTCATTTTCAACATTTTACTACGTCATTAATATACCTTAGAGCTGTACTTCACCACTCAAGATGTACTTCACCATGTTAATTATTTTTTTCATACCTCCAGTACTAGGAAACACAGAATGGGGGGACTTTTTTTTTATTATTTCCACACAACAGCTCTAAGGTATATTAATGACATAGTAAAATGTTGAAAATGAGTGGAATTCCCCTTTAATTAGGTTTAATTGGTTTCTGCAGGCAGTGATAGGATCAGAAAATAAAAGAGCCACTATCCAGCCTACTAACATTTGTGTCAGAAGATGAGTAACATATAATACTAAAATAGACCCAGATTTTAATTGAATGATCAAATTATAGTGCCTCTTCAATCTTCCTTAGTGTGTGCATGCATGCCAAAAGCACCGAGCAGGCGAGCACACATACTACACTACAGAGACTACAGTACCATTCACCTGGCAAATGCAAGTTCTACGCCCAAACTAAAATCCAGAAAAAGGATGATGAATACCACATACCACATCCCTGAGAGAGGAGAGAGTGAGAGAGAGAGAGAGAGAGAGAGAGAGAGAGAGAGAGAGAGAGAGAGAGAGAGAGAGAGAGAGAGAGAGAGAGACAGGTAGAGTGGGATGGGGGTCTGAACAAAGAAATAACAGAGACAGATGGGGCATATGGGGAGAAAGTAAGCTAAATGTTCACCATTGCGGTGAGACGTGGTGAAAGTAGACCCAGCACTCATGGGATTGTGGTGGGATTACTCAAGGGATTTAAGTCTATGAATGCTGGCTTTAGGGGTGATTATCTGAAAGAAAGAAAGAAAAGGAATACAAAAATAAAACATAAAGCGGCTCTGTGGTTTTAACATCAATGCGTACTTAATCGCTAATAGAGAGAGCATGACACGTTGGTGTAATGTATGTGGGTGGCAGCCATCTTTCTATTGCACTGTGTGATAAAGCAGAACTTCTCTCTACCCTCCCTGGTCTGGCTCTTTCTGTTGCACTGTGTGATAAAGCACAACTTCCTTCAAATATAATTTTGTCTAACTCACAGATCGACTATGTTCAGCAAGCAACATTATTGTGCATGCGACGACGTATGAATCAGGGTCTCTGACATCCTGAACTAGGGTCAATGGTAAAGCAGAGATAAGACCATTGACTGTGGATAGGAGTCTATGTGACAGTGACAGATGCAGCCATGACAATGGAATAAGTCATTTACATCCCCTTTCTGAAAGGAAGCCCTTACAGAATAGACGCAGCAGCATTCTTCCAGACACTGTCACAGGTTTGATCTTAACACCAATCGTACCCAGTAAAGTAGCAGTCCAAAACCAAAAGATCTATAATAATGTTATGTATCTTATTCCCTTAGGTTTCTTTGTCACTTAAATCCTACTTTTCAATTCATTTCAATATCTGTTATTATACAAGTTGTCTCAAGACGTCCCATTAACTGCAAGAAATGTCAGGCAGACCCGGGCGGCCATCTCCTATACCTTATCGAGGCATATACTTCCTCGTATGACAAGTAGCGATACCAGCCCATGTACCAGCTCACAACGCACCATGATACGACGCGTAATGAGCTTTTTGAACATGCCCAAAATTGGTATGTCAGGGTTAAAGTGGTTAAATAGGTGGTGTTTTGGGTTATCTCACGATTTCATGAAGAGGGTTCCTGAGCAGTAGAATGTCCCAGGTCTGGTGCAGAAGATGGACCAAAAACAACACATACACAGAAACGCTGTCTGAAAGGCCTTGTATCAGGGTATGTTTCCAGAGATGTATGGCCTATAGGCACGACAGACGGACGGCCTGTAGGCACGACAGACGGACGGCCTGTAGGCAGGACAGACGGACGGCCGGCTGTTGTCTTGGACAAGGACACTCTGGCTCTGCTGCCTGCCATCCATCATAGCGCTACAGTAGTTTCAGTCTGCACTACAACACCCTCATTAACACACACACCAGGCCAGGACAGTTGGGGAGACAAGGGTCAAGTTCTGACCGCGTGTGTGTGTGTGTGTGTGTGTGTGTGTGTGTGTGTGTGTGTGTGTGTGTGTGCACACACAATACTTGTATTACTATAGCATACATGTGAAGGCCAAATATATCAACACTTTACCTGCCAGGATTAATTAATTCACCTCGTATTGCCAGGATTTCCCCCCGTTCAACCCTTATTTTGAAGAGCAAAAACTGCAAATGCTCCATTGTTGTTGACAACGTCAGCTAGCAACCCAATGCTAATGTAAGTAGTATCACGACCTGATCGATCATAATCGATATAAAAGACCATTTGGCGTAGAATTGATTGACTCCATTGGCGGTGGGTCAGATTAATTCAAATGACGCAGATCTACGCCAAAGACAGCTCCGAGTTAAGTATAGTAGAATTTGAGACATAGACAGTTTTCTGAGAAAGGTATATAATTAAATATTCCAAAATATTTTTAGAGTGAGGCTTAAATCAGCAAAAGATTCAGGTCGGGGTTAGGATTAGGATTAGGTATTTGGAGGATACATTTAGGGTTAGAGTTAGAGTTATGTCTGATTTATACTTAGTTGTGTGTGTGTGTGTGTGTGTGTGTGTGTGTGTGTGTGTGTGTGTGTGTGTGTGTGTGTGTGTGTGTGTGTGTGTGTGTGCATGCTTTCATGCATAAATGCATGATGTCATATGCGTGCGTGCATGCATGCATGCGTGCATGCATGCGTGCGAAAAGGACAACGAGAGAGCTACTGTCTGTCTGTCTGTCTGTCTGTCTGTCTGTCTGTCTGTCTGTCTGTGTCGGCATGCATATGTGGATGTGTATAAAACACACGTGTTTATGTGCATTGGCAGATAAGCTCCAGAGGCAGATAGCGGTGGGTTTGGTGATGTTCAGGTCTATATAAGCCATCAGGGCAACATCCCCAGCCTGGCCCAGTGCCAAAGAAACACACCTCACTGGCAGGGTAACATCCAGACAGAGGGAAGGGTCACATAGACTGGAGGGTTAAGGACACTTCGCAGAGTCCCAGTAATAGCCTTTTTTAGCCTTTTGTGTCCCAATGCTCTTTTGGGGGACAAGTTCAACCTAACCACATTAACCACTTTAAACCAGCATCAATGTTCAGGGG
This sequence comes from Protomyctophum parallelum, assembly GCF_964188405.1. Classification (NCBI taxonomy): domain Eukaryota; kingdom Metazoa; phylum Chordata; class Actinopteri; order Myctophiformes; family Myctophidae; genus Protomyctophum; species Protomyctophum parallelum. The sequence goes on along the minus strand of NC_139708.1, from coordinate 14,788,220 downwards.
AGGTGGGGGGGCGTAGCCCAAAATAGCCCATCTACAAGGTCATAGCGTGTTGCAGACGAGTTGTGAGCTTGTAGATTTGTATTTGTCCCTTAGCTATATGTTCCCCCAAGACAGAGAGAATAACTAGTCTATAGTAATAGAGTTAAATTAACATATTTGTCTATTAGTTGTAACTTTTAAGCCCATGCACATCTCCTAATTTGAATTCAAAACATGCTGGAGTATCTGTGTGTGTGTGTGTGTGTGTGTGTGTGTGTGTATGTGTGTGTGTGTGTGTGTGGTGTGTGTGTGTGTGTGTGTGTGTGTGTGTGTGTGTGTGTGTGTGTGTGTGTGTGTGTGTGTGTGCGTCCGTCCGTCCGTCCGTCCGTCCTGTAAGGTACCCAGGCTAGGGGAGATGAATGTCTGTGTTGTGTTAGTGTGGCGCCATCCTAACCGCTGTAAACATGTTTATAGGCCATGAAGGTGCCTTATGTTCCACTGCTGAAGGACCAGAGAGAAAGAGACATACCTGTACACGTATGCACGCACACAACAACATGCATTAACAAGACTCGAGCTTACGTGACTAAAAACGTACTACGTTTGATCCATTGGAACACAAGCTTATTTTTTTCGAATTCCCGAAAAGTAATGATATTGGACATACATGGTTTCCACCCGAAAGTGACGATTATACTTACACTCACACACAGTATCACAAACTGCGTGCACTATATGAGAACGTGAACGCACACACACACACACACACACACACACACACACACACACACACACACACACACACACACACACACACACACACACACACACACACACACACACACACACACACACACACACACACACACACAGCTCCCACTGCTTCTATAAATCTATATCCTAGAAAGCTCTTACTTTACTGCTACTCTACAGTGCTAGAGGCAACAACAACGGAAGGATTAACCACATGAACCCTAGTGTCCCTACACTGGGACATTTGGCGAACATAGTCGTTCTACAAACTTAAAACGAAAGTGCTGTATTGCCACGTGACACGTTGCAAGCTTTTAGATATTTCCGCAGAAAAGAGAAGAGATGTAGATTGGCTATTTTCATGGAAGAGATTTGGTGTAAAGGGGGGGGGGGGGCTAAGGTGGCCTAAAATACAGACACCATGGGGGATTCCGGTAAACAAAGTATGTTGGGTTTAAGTGGTGAAGAGTTCAGAATAAGATTCATATCACAAGATGCATGGACCAGACATACTGTATCAAATTAATCTTGACACAGGCGCGATAACAGTACATAATGGCCTTGGGGGTGTTTACCAGCGGCGCGATAATTAATAGGTTCACAAGTTTGACCCAGCAGTGGTACAGCTGGTGCTAATGGAAGATCACTGGCTTTTATTTAGATAGATGTAGGCTGTTTGCTTGTACACAGATGCTAAGTATGTTACAGATAGTATGTTGTTTAGACAGATGCTAGATTTGATGTTTCCCTGCTATCCTAGTTGCTTCATCTTTACCACACACTTAATTACTTTCTTGGCACAATATTTATTTGACTAGTTAGTCTCTCTGTTATTGGTTGACTAATAGGTTTCAGACCATTTACTCAGATCTTGCACATTATAAAGCCCTTTCCGACTGGACAAAAAAATCCACAAACATCAGAATTAACAGAACCATGACACACACACACACACACGCTTATGATGGTCATCTCCTCAGGCTATGGGATCTAATCTATACACTCGCTTTCTGGGATTCAAAAGTCAGCGCACTCTCGTTTACTGCAAAAGCCAAAAAAACGTTTTAACGAAGATCGACTGTTCCATCCCGAGGGACTTTTTGGTTGATTGCAGAGCCATTTGAAAGCTCAGACAAAACATCCAGAACACCGTCGGTCATCCAATCATGCTCAAGTTTGCTGGCTTTTATGTATACCCTAGCGGTGTGGTGGTGTGGTGCAATGCAAATTTAACATTGAAATAAAGAATATCCCTGCCAGCATATCATCCATATTTCATCTTTTAACGATTTATTTTCTTTTTTTTTTTGTCAGGTGAAACCTGACCTATGAACGTTCATGAAATGTAAGTGACCATGTGCGACTAATTGTAATTGGAATGTTCAAACGTCACTCGATATATATAATATAACTTCAAACTAAACGCGGCTAAAACAGCGCAGCCAATGCAAAGCCACAACAAAACACAGTCATTGATGAACCCCGCACAGAACGTCGGAAAAAATGCAAACAACGGCCGCGAGGTTGTGACACAAACATACACGTTACTGAAATAATAATCATTCAGTCAGATAACTCATGAATAGATTTAACCAATATTTATTATAGAATGAGAATACAAGTGTGCATATGATATTTTATCTGCTGCATTTTCTCCCTGCTCGGCACGATTAAACACCATCATTAAACATTAAGAGCAGGGAGATAGATATACAATTAAAAAAAACATGGTGAACAGAAATAACAGAGCCCACCGGTGGTGCTGGGAGCAAACATCACATAACAACAACCAGGAACCATTAGCAGAAGGTAGGAAGAAGCATGCAGTCTAGGAGAGCTTAAATACCCCGCCCAATTGGTCAGCTGACTGCCACATCAGCGAATGACATGTGGGTCTTGCACAAACTGAATACACCCACATAGTAATGCAGCATATTAACCCCTCGAGTATAATTATGTATGCGCCCTTGAGCACAGCATGATGAAACCCTTCGAATATATTCTGACTGAACAAGCTACGTATCATTTCATACTAATATGGGGGGGAGAACACAACGGAGACAAGAACACAACGGAGACAGCGCTTCTTTCACCTGACAAATGTGATCATTTCCTGTTTCATAAATGTATGCCATAGGTTATATGTTATACAGTGTCATTTTGAAATTCTGAAAAATGTTCACCAATATAATGCCATGCCCAAAATATCATTGGGAAGAGAACCATTTTTTTCAGCAACAAATGCACAGCGATAGTAAAGAAAGCGAAAAGGGAAGAGACACTTTGTGACCAAATCACAGCTGAGAAAAGGGAATATGGAACTGAAATCTCAACCACATTTGTACAGTACGTGAAAGTGAATCATGTGCTATCAGAAGTATTAAGTATGTATTTCTGATCAGCTCATCAACTGTGTGCAGTAATAGCAAAGAAAGGGAAGTCGTTAAGACCCATTCAGACAAATCACAAACACTTCAGCCAACAATAAACGAAACTGAGATTGCCATAGTTCCATAAATTAATGTTCCATTATTGTTTGATGTGCATAATAATTTATTTTGAATTTCTCTTGCCTTTGTTATTCATATAAAACTATTGGCTTATTCTATGTTAGTTCGTTTTTTTCTTCCACATATTATATTTTTGCATTATTCTAATTAGCAGCCTATAATAAGACATAAAAGTGGTGGTGAAATCTAAACAGCTTTGGAAAACAAAACTGCTAAGTAGATATATCATGTGGGAAACGGTTGTCCACCTCTGCTTTACACAGTTTACAGAGAGGAATCCCTCCCTACCCCCAGCTGA